>NC_091339.1:4813553-4941053 GCF_038502225.1 Cherax quadricarinatus
ATAAGATAAAGCACGAAAATTAACACTGAATTAAGGAGATTAAATAAAAGATTATTGCAAAACAAACACTGAGTCTGATCAAGAGTCACTGAATGTCACTAAGAAAATCACTGGAAACACAAAAAGAAATGTCTCAACACTCGCAAATGTCTTTATGAAAAAAAAAATTATCGCTGTAACGACTTGGTGAAGAATGAGGTTGATGGTGGAAGGTTGGAGGATTGTTTATGTCGTCTTGCTGCTGTCCTCTGCATACGTGATCGTAGAATTGTGCTTACATCAACGATGAACTCACACAGGAGGCTTTTAACGGTGGCACGAAACACACACTAGCTCTTGACCCCCTATGTGGTCCTTAAAATATGGTGCTACAACCCTTAGTAGTGCGCCAAAACAGTGGTGGAGGTTGGGTGAGTACCACAACACAGTGATAGTGGTTGGGTTTGTGGGTTAACAGGGCTAAGACCGGCAATGGTGAGACACACGTGGTGAGTGGGTGGTTGGGCCTATGGGTTGAACGGCGTAAGCCTCACTGAGGACAGCCACACTGCCGCGAAGATATTCTAAGCTGGCTAGCTTAAAATACACTCAGGAAATACCACAACACCACAAGGATGAAAAAGAGCACTCAGAATTGCTTGGAGCTTGAATCACAAGCGATGGAGACTACTCACGTGGCTTGCTTGAGTACAGTGGACCCCCGCATAGCGACCTTAATCCGTGCAAGAGGGCTGGTTGTTATGCGAAATGTTCGGTATGCGAATGAATTTTCCCCATAAGAAATAATGGAAATCAAATTAATCCGTGCAAGACACCCAAAAGTATGAAAAAAAAATGTTTACCACATGAAATATACATTTTCCTACACACAAAGAGAAGGATACATGCACAATAGTAGAGTAGTACATGCACAATATATATTGTGCATGTACTACTCTACTAAATGAAGAATAAATGACACTTACCTTTATTGAAGATGCAGCAATGACTGATGAGACACTGTGTCCTGGGAGTGCCTTTTCCTCCTGAGTACTGTAGGTCCTGTTTGGCATTTTCTTCCAGAACAGGCCTTATCACACTGTGTATGCCACTACGATTCTTAAATCTCTCAAACCAACCTTTGCTGGCTTTAAATTCACCAATATGAGCACTAGTTCCAGGCATTTTTCCCTGTTCACCTGGGTGTTAGTCGACTGGTGTGGGTTGCATCCTGGGAGACAAGATTAAGGACCCCAATGGAAATAAGTTAGACAGTCTTCGATGACACTGACTTTTTTGGGTTATCCTGGGTGGCAAATCCTCTGGGGTTAATTGTTTCTTGGTATTCTCGATAAGCCACACCAACAAAGGTGCTACAGCAGCAGCAGCAGCTGACGGTGGTACAGCAGCAACAGACGATGCTACAGCAGCAACAGACGATGCTACAGCAGCAGCAGACAATGCTACAGCAGCAACAGACGATGCTACAGCAGCAGCAGACGATGCTACAGCAGCAACAGACGATGCTACAGCAGCAGCAGACGATGCTACAGCAGCAACAGACGATGCTACAGCAGCAGCAGATGATGCTACAGCAGCAGCAGACGATGCTACAGCAGCAACAGACGATGCTACAGCAGCAGCAGACGATGCTACAGCAGCAACAGACGATGCTACAGCAGCAGCAGATGATGCTACAGCAGCAGCAGACGATGCTACAGCAGCAGCAGACGGTACTACAGCAGCAGCAGCAGCTGACGGTGGTACAACAGCAGCAGCAGCTGACAGTGCAGCAGCAGCTGACGGTGGTACAGCAGCAGCAGCAGCAGCTGTACCACCAATAGTAGCGATGGTTGATTGGGGTTTATTATACAACCTGGCCAGCTCGGAGACACGCACTCCACTTTCATACTTATCAATGATCTTTTTCTTCATCTCTATAGTAATTATCACCCTTATTGCTGTAGGGTTGGCACTAGAAGCTTTCTTGGGGCCCATGGTCACTTATTTTCCAGAAAAAATCACCAAAAACACTGTAATAATACGAAATGTTCCGATTGTATGCTTGGATGTTACCGCGGAGGCTGGCTGGTAAACAATGCCACCGGCGGAACATGTGAGCGTGGCTCAGGCCGCACATTGGACGCGTCTCGGACGAAGGGCGGTGAGCGGGTTTTTGGGCAGTATGCGAGGCTAAATTTTTGCGATCAAAGCGATCGGTATGCGGATTGTATGGTATGAGATGCGTACGGTATGCGGGGGTCCGCTGTACTGGGGTCAGACACCTGGGTTAGTTGCTAGCTGGCTTATCTTAACCCTTAACACAGAATAGCTTGATAACTTCTCACGATGAGCACAGCAGGGGTGGAAGCTGGCTTGGCAGGCAAAAGAATTGGATGAAGTAGACTAGGCTCGACTGGGCTCCCTCACCACAGACTGGAAGCTGGCTTATTTTGCAAACTCGGGTCAACCCCTCGGGAGTGATGCAAATAAGCAGATAAACACTAATACAAAGAGACTGACCAGTGAATGGTGTAGAAGCTGGTAGGAGCTTGGGCGGGAGAACTGGCTGAGATAGCTGGCTGGCGTAGGTCGGCCTACTGGTGACACGAAATGGCCGTCTTGCTGGTCGAAAGAAATCTCCGTACATTGGCGTAATTATCAGTTTTACGCCCACACTGCTGTCACCATTTATCGTAGGGGTTCTTAAATGGAGATATCGAGGGTTGAAGGTAGACACACTTGTTGGATGGTAACATATATTGTCAGACTGAGATGATGAGAAATGGAGCCCAGCCTCTGCCTGTCTTAGCCTGGATGTCTACACCGACTGAGACCGGGGCAGAGGTACGAACGTACACATGCGCATCCCGTGACGTCACACAAAGTCACAGGCCTAAAAGGGATCTCCTATCTAAAGCACATGGATGATACTAATATGCTATACAACACAGGGATCAGCAACTATGCTGACACATCCACGTGTGGCCTGAGTGCGCCTCAGTTGTCCTGTGGGTGCCAGTGTTTACAAGCCAGCCAGTGCGGTCGCATCCATGCATACAATCGGAACATTTCATATTATCACAGCATTTTTAGTGATTGTACCTGCAAAATAAGTCACCATGTGCCCCAAGAAAGCTTCTAGTGCTAACCATGCGGTAAAAAAGGTGAAAATTACTTTGGAAATGAAGAAAGAGATAATTGCTGAGTACGAAAGTGGAGTGAGTGTCTCGGAGCTGGCCAGGTTGTATACCAAACCCCAATCAACCATCGCTACTATTGTGGCGAACAAAACAACAATCAAGGAAGCTGTTCTTGCAAAAGGTGCAAGTTTGTTTTCCAAACAGAGATCACAAGTACTCGAAGATGTTGAGAGACTGTTATTGGTGTGGATAAAAGAAAAACAGCAGGAGATAGCATCTCTCAAGCGATCATATGTAAAATGGGTGGGAAATACGTACTATCGTACCACGGTCAGCTGCTGCTGCACCACGGTCAGCTGTTGCTGCACCACAATCAGCTGCTGCTGTAGCACGGTCAGCTGCTGCTGCAGCATGGTCAGCTGCTGCTGCAGCACAGTCAGCTGCTGCTGCACCACGGTCAGCTGCTGCTGCACCATGGTCAGCTGCTGCTGCAGCACAGTCAGCTGCTGCTGCACCACAGTCAGCTGCTGCTGCACCACGGTCAGCTGCTGCTGCACCACGGTCAGCTGCTGCTGCACCATGGTCAGCTGCTGTTGCACCACGGTCAGCTGCTGCTGCACCACGGTCAGCTGCTGCTGCACCACGGTCAGCTGCTGCTGCACCACGGTCAGCTGCTGCTGCACCATGGTCAGCTGCTGCTGCACCACAGTCAGCTGCTGCTGCACCACGGTCAGCTGTTGCTGAACCACGGTCAGCTGTTGCTGAACCGCGGTCAGCTGCTGCTGCACCACAGTCAGTTGTTGCTGCACCAGTGAGCTGTTGCTGAACCACGGTCAGCTGCTGCTGCACCACGGTCAGCTGCTGCTGCACCATGGTCAGCTGCTGCTGCACCATGGTCAGCTGCTGCTGCACCACCATCAGCTGTTTCTGACCAACATGACTCGTCCCGAACCTGTCCATCCAGCCCTGCCGTCATTGTTTACAAGCCAGGGTGGCCGGTTGCATGCATACATTCGATACATTTTGTATTATTCCACTGTTTATAGTGCTTGTAACTGCTAAATAAGCCATGGGCCCAAAGAAAGCTTCTAGTGCCAACCCTGTGGTAAAAAGGGTGAGAAATATGTACTATTGTACCATGGTCAGCTGCTGCTGTACCACCATCAGCTGTTGCTGCACCACAGTCGGCTGTTGCTGCACCACCATCAGCAGTTGCTGCACCACGGCCAGCTGTTGCTGCACCACGGTCAGCTGTTGCTGAACCACGGTCAGCTGTTGCTGAACCCGGTCATCTGCTGCTGCACCACCGTCAGCTGTTGCTGCACCACGGTCAGCTGTTGCTGCACCAGTGAGCTGCTGTTGCACCACGGTCAGCTGTTGCTGCACCAGTGAGCTGCGGTTGCACCACGGTCAGCTGCTGCTGCACCATGGTCAGCTGCTGCTACACCACCATCAGCTGCTGCTACACCACCATCAGCTGTTGCTGCACCACAGTCAGCTGTTGCTGCACCACAGTCAGCTGTTGCTGCACCACAGTCAGCTGTTGCTGAACCACAGTGAGCTGCTGTTGCACCACGGTCAGCTGCTGCTGCACCAGAGTCAGCTGCTGCTGCACCACAGTCAGCTGCTGCTACACCACCATCATCTGTTGCTGCACCACAGTCAGCTGCTGCTGCACGAAAGTCAGCTGTTGCTGCACCAAAGCCAGCTGTTGCTGCACCACGGTCAACTGGTCCTAGTGGCATTAAAAGAAGAATGGAAGTAACCCTGGAAAAGGACGTGCTACCTAAAGTCCTAATGGAAGGGGATTCCCCTTCTAAACATTAACAACTTCCATACTCTCCCCTCCTCCCATCCCATCAATCATCACCAGATCTTCAATAAAGGTAAGTGTAAGTTTGTGTGTATTAAAATTAATATTTCATGTGGTAAAAATTTTTTTTGTTCATTGTGGTGTCTTGCACGGATTAATTTGATTTCCATTATTCCTTGTGGGGAAAATTAATTCAGCTAACGATGATTTCATCTAACGATGAGCTTTCTGGAACAGATTAATATCGTTAGCTGAGGGTCCACTGTATTAAGTTTAATTGATAAATTATGCATAATGGAGAATTGTCACTTTTTCACTGATGGGAAGCACTTCACGGCTTCTCTTAGACTTTCAAAAGCTTCCACTCTTGCTACTTTTGCACTTTGAGGCCATTATTAAGCAAAATTAAGGGTTATTTTGAGGCCACAGCAAACCACAGATAACTGAATGTGCGGATACCAGACCTGTGGATATGGGGGTCTTGCTGTTTTATATACAATGGACCTTCAACTAACGAAGGCGTCATCTAACAATAAAATCGACTAATGAAGCGTTTTAGTGTAAAAATTTTGGCCCAGCCAGCGATGAAAAACTCGACTAACATCATTCATCCCGGATGCGTCCATCTCATTTCAGCTAGTGTAGCATTGTTTACAAGCCAGGGTGGACGGTTTGCACGCATACATCCGATAAATTTTGTATTATTCCATTGTTTTTAGTGCTTGTAACTGCTAAATAAGCCACCATGGGCCCAAAGAAAGCTTCTAGCGCCAACCCTGTGGTAAAAAAGGGTGATAAATGCTATCGAAATACTAATCGTACTACGATCAGCTGCTGCTGCACCACCATCAGCTATTGCTGCACCACCATCAGCTATTGCTGCATCACTGTCAGCTGGTGCTGCCCCACGGTCAGCTGCTGCTGCTGCTGCTGTACCATGGTCAGCTGCTGCTGCTGTACCACGGTCAGCTGCTGCTGCACCACCGTCAGCTCTACTACTCGAAGATGTGGAGAGACTGTTGTTGGTGTGGCTTAACGAGAAACAATTACTGAGAAACAACCCCAGAGGGTTAGCCACCCAGGATAACCCAAGAAAGTCAGTGCATCACCGAGGACTGTAACTTATTTCCACTGGGGTCCTTAATCTTGTCCCCAGGATGCGGCCCACACCAGTCGACTAACACCCAGGTGAACAGGAAAAAATGCCTAGAACTAGTGCTCATATTGGTGAATTTAAGACCAGCAGAGGTAGGTTTGAGAGATTTAAGAATCGTAGTGGCATACACAGTGTGATAAGGCATGGCGAAGCTGAAAAATTCATCCCCCAACAAGTGTTCAATTGTGACAAAACAGGCCTGTTCTGGAAGAAAATGCCAAACAGGACCTACATTACTCAGGAGGAAAAGGCACTCCCAGGACACAAGCCTATGAAAGACAGGCTAACTCTCATGTTTTGTTGTAATGCTAGTGGGGACTGCAAAGTGAAGCCTTTACTCATGTATCACTCTGAAAATCCCAGAGTGTTCAAGAAAAAGTGTGTCTCATCACTCACCGCTACATCTTCAATAAAGGTAAGTGTCATTTATTCTTCATTTAGTACAGTATTTATTGTGCATGTATCCTCCTTTTTCTGTGTAAGAAAATGTATATTTCATGTGAAATTTTTTTTTTTTCATATGTTTGGGTGTCTGGAATGGATTAATTGGATTTCCATTATTTCGTATGGGGAAAATTAATTCAACTAACGATAAATTCGTCTAACGATAAGCTCTCTGGAATGGATTAATATCGTTGGTTGAGGGTCCACTGTTTTATAAACTCCAACTGCACCTTAACACTTTCACAGTACAGTCAGTATGTAGCATAAAAATTAGTCCTTAACTATTGAAGTATAATAAAGCCTCTGATTAATAGATTTCAGCAATTTCAAGCAAGCAACTGGTTGGACAAAAGCTCTCCATATTGGACAAAATAGACTAAAGTCTGTAATTTTGCATTTTGTCCATAATGAGTGTCTGGTTGTCTTCTGAAGTATTGGGCTAAGTCTGCTAACTCCAATGTTTGTCCAGTACGGACAAAGCGGCCACATCCAGGACCAGTCTGTTTTCATTGTTCCCTGAGCCATAGGCCATCTATGCCAGTTTCTTTTTTGTGTTCACTCATGGATACACTCATATTTCAGTCTCTAGTTTTCCCAGGATTTAGAGCATTGTGTGTCACTTTAATTAACTTATCAAGTAAGGCACAATTAACAATGGCTTCTAAAGCAAGTGGTGATGCCAAGAGAAAATGTGTGGTTCTCAGCCCTCTACATTGTTTTCAATGCTTGAGTTTTACAGCTTCTCTGACTCAGAACCAAACTTATTCCGAGTCACCACTATCGATTAAGCAGTTTACACCTCATCTCTCAACCACAAAAACATAATTAAATTTACTGTACATTATGCAAAATACTATAAAGTGCAGTACTGTACTGTAGCACTACAGGTTACAATATCCACGTTCTTAGTGTCTGGTTGTCTTCTGCATCAGTGGCCCAAGTCCACTACTGCAGAAGACAACTGGACGATCATGAAATATTAATTTCATGAGTCAGAAGTTGTAGACAGTTAGCATTATCTTACACCCCCTTCCTAGAATTAGTCCATTAATGAGAGGTTTTACTGTGTAGTTAAATTATGGGAAATTTGGTTTATGAATGGGTGAACTATTGTATGTTAAGACTGGAAAGTAGTGAAGTACTATCATGATCTCTGGCACATTATAATATGTGAACTATCATAGTTCACATTTTAATGTGACTGGGAAGTAGCAGATCAGAGCATTTTCACAACCCCTATGAGATTACCATATTAAGAATTTTTTATTTTAAGACTATATGTTAACAAAATTTATGATTCATCTTTGGAGAACAAGGTGTTAGTGTTCATATTACTGTATGTAAAAGTACAATTTCCTGTTTCTAATATTGTTGGAATAAGAACTGCTGCTGCTTCATAATAGTACATAATTAGCAGCATCTCTGGTTATCTGCAGTTGGTGTCCACTGGGGAACATTTGAAGGAGAACGTAATGTGGGCTTCATGTTTCTTGTGGAGACAGCCTTAGGGAGGATGAAGTACATTAAGATGGGCAACAGCTCTCTCACTCATCCCCCTGAAGGATTTAGCAGTATTGCTGCCAAGGGCAGACTGGAACCAGGTGAGGGAATATAGATAGTTTACATTAGCAAACTATTTTTTCCAGATCTACATTCAAGCAATGCAAATGAGACCATCTGATTACAGCTGTTCTGTACTTTAAACAAAATTGTATATAGAGAACCCATTATAAAATAGGTTCACTATATACATTATAAAATGTGAAAGATAAAGATTTGTTCTGAGACTTTGCAATTTTTTTTTTTTTTTTAAGCAAATGCATTCATACATTGTTAATGTTCATTTCAAACATGTATGAAGAGTTCACATTTTCTTTGTAAAACAGGTTGGACAAGAAGTGTAGATTATTCATGGTGTGTCATTACATAAGTGGTTGACAGGTGAGAAGAGGGTGGTTGGTGAGGAATAATGGTGAGTGGGAAGCCAGCAAGCTGTGGAAGGAGGCACCAGCCCAGCCCAGAGGAAAGGTAATGAGAGTGGAGAGAGTTGGCTGGGTGCTGAGGAGGGAGGCCCAGGACCAGGACTGGAGGTCAACACATTAAGTATGCTCACTGAATTTACCATACCAAAATCTGGTTGGTAGGTAAGACACATGGGCAACAGTTAAGCAACTTTATTCTGAAATGTTTCACCTACACAGTAGGCTTCTTCAGTAGACTACAGAAAGTAGGCAGGAGCAGTAGAGATGTGAAGACGATGTAATCAGTCCATCACCCTTAAAGTCAT
Source organism: Cherax quadricarinatus (assembly GCF_038502225.1). Lineage (NCBI taxonomy): Eukaryota > Metazoa > Arthropoda > Malacostraca > Decapoda > Parastacidae > Cherax > Cherax quadricarinatus. The sequence continues at coordinate 4,822,376 of NC_091339.1, forward strand.
AGATTTGAGGTTGTCAGTCCGTCAGCCTGGAGAAGAGTTCTGTTCCATAGTCTGAAACAGTCTGAAGAGATAAGTGACATTGTGGAGACTTATATACTGTCGGAAGGAGAGGTGCAGGGTTGTAGAGGAGAGAATGTAGTTACTGAGAGGTTATGTCCTTCTCAGATCCATCAGTTCTCACTTGAAAAAGTTGTCCAAGGTGTTTTCTCTTCTGTACCAAGATGCCATTGTGTTGCAGTGTCTGACAGAGTGAATAACAGGATGGTAGGTAAGACACATGGGCAACAGTTAGGCAACGTTATTCCAAAATGTTTCGCCTACACAGTAGGCTTTATCAGTCGAGTACATTTTGCCTACTGTGTAGGCAAAACGTTTTGGAATAAAGTTGCTTAACTGTTGCCCACGTGTCTTACCTACCATCCTGTCAGTATTGTATACCATTTTGATATTTTTACCAAAATCTGTTTGCTTTAAAGTCTTTCTTATGAATGTCAATATAAATAAGTTTAGAGTGATATTTAATGAGATATGTATTGATATAAAATCAAGTGGTGCTGTGCTTGGGTCATCACATATAAGTGAAAACACAGAACAGACACTCACTTCAGTTGCATAACCGTGAACTTTAAGCGCATATAGTGAATTCCTCACTATGGGGGAATCCACATAAAGTGAAGGGAAACCCTTGGTAAATTTTGCCAATGACAAAGCACTTTTCGGAGATTCTGAAGAGAAGTTGTATGGTTGGTGGACTAATTTGGGAGGGTCTGTAGCTGAAAAAAAGCGAATATAGGAAAGAGCAAAGTGATAAAGGTAATAAAGTGTTTAGGTAATGGAAGATTGGATATCAGATTGGAGGGAGGAAGTAAGGAGGAAGTGAATGTATTCCGATATTTGGGAGTGGACTTGTCAGTGAACGGGTCTGTAAAAGATGAGGTGAACCCTAGAATTGATGAAGGAAAAAAAGTGGGTGTTGCATTGGGGCATCTCTTAAGATGAACATTATCCATGGTAGCAAAGAGGGGACTGTATGAGAGTACAGTGGCAACAACACTTATATGGGTGTGAAGCACGAGTTGTGAATGTTGCAGCAAAGGAGGCTGGAGGCAGTGGAAATGTCATGTCTGAGAGCAATGTGTTGTGTGAATATTATGAAGAGAACGTGTAGGTTGTAGATTAGAAGGAGGTGCAGGGTTACTAAAAGTATTATCCAGAGGGCTGAGGAGAGGGTTGTTGATGTGGTTTGAACATTTAAGAGAGGATGGAGCAAAGTGCTATGGCTTGGAGGGTGTATACATCTGTAGTGAGGGATGATGGGTAGAAGTCACTCTAAGAAAGTTTGAAGGGAGGGAGTAAAGGAGGTTTTGTATGTAAGGGACTTGGACATTCAACAGGCATGTGTGAGCATAGTAGTTAGGCATGAGTGGAAGCAATGGCTTTTATGACTTGATGTGCTGTTGAAGTGCAATTCAGGGAAAGTGGTTAGTTAGACTTTAGTCCTGGAGATGGGAAATACAGTGCCTGCATTCTGAAGGGGTGGAGATATTGCAGTTTGGATTGGCATCTGAACTGTAGTATCAGTGCATCTATTGAAAGATAATAATGGGGTGAGAGATGGTGAGAGTGTTTTATTTTTTTTTTTTTGGTTCCCCCTACCTTGGTGGGACACAGTTGGTGTATTAAAAAAAATTAAGTAAATGATGCTTTTATACTTTTTTTTATAATGAAATTAGAAGGGTCACTTGTACTGAGCTTCACTGGAGATTAAAATCATACCTAATTATCAGTATATATTAAGTGCACTGAAATAAAACATAGTTTCAATCCTATGAGTGTGTTTATTTCTTATGCCATGCTGCTCTGGTAGATTTTTTTAAGAGCTACTAATGAAGACAAAGCCTTTGGGAATTTCTCTATGACCATGCCTTTCCCACCATTCCATTCTTATGCCGTAATTACTTATGCAACTGCTCTCTTAAGTTTTTTTTTTTTTTATCAAGTTGATATTTTTCTTTGTATTACTTTAGTCTCTCATACTTCACTTATAAATTTGACTCGACTATATCATCAGTGATTCCTCACTCTTAATGTTTTTGGCTTTGTTCTTGGCCTTCATCATAATGATAATTTTTACTTTTTATTCCATTCCATCTGCTTATACTACAGGTATTCTTGAAATAGCTTACTATAGCAGTGAATTTTGGATCTTGTTCCATAACCACGTTTCACTCACAGTGATGAAGTTGTAAGATTACCTTTTTTTTTTACTTCCACAGATCCATCTAAAGACAAGATACAAATGTTGGACAACATGAGAGTAATTATACCTATTGGACCTCCAGAACCACAGAGGGAGTTTGAAGCAAGTGGATTTTTACACAGTGAGTATGTGATATACAACGAAGGACAAGCAAGGCTTCGCTATCTTGCTAAGTTCTCCTTTGCTTAAGTAAATGCATAAATAAAATAAATAAATTAATAAATGTTTGTTTTTCAAGATACATTGTGTTACTAAGATTGGTTTATGTTGGTTGTATCTTGATGGAAAGGACAAAGTTATGCAAAGCATTTTGGGCAGACTGAAACTGGAATTTTAAATTATTTGACATTGAATAGTCAGATTACTTGAATCCTAAGCTTAGCATAACTAAGTTGTTTGGAAATAAGATTATTGAATGCAATGATCATTCCTGTTAAGTAACAAAATTCTGTTTATTAAAAGTTGCCCATTATGCATTCATATCTTGATTCTTTAACATGTTTATTCAATGAAATTTATGAATGTTTATTCACATTATCATTACATCAAACCAAAGGTCATACACTGAGTATTTTCTTAGACATTTACATTCTTGTTTATAATAGTAACACCTATTTTGTTATAAAATAGTTTTCTGTGATAATCACAGGTCTTAAATGGAGTGCATTTATTTACATGCTCCTAAGTGATGTGTTTTGTTTTATAAAAAAAAAATCATTAAGTGCTGGACTACAGTAGATAACTGTAAGTATGTTTTTTTAATTCATCATTGGTTAAGAAAGCTTCATTAATATATATCTACTGGATGTTTTATTCTAAAACATATACATGTACAGTATAGCTCTTAACTACAATATATGGAAGCTACCTGAAATATTTACACACAATATAGCTGACTACTATACATAAAGGCTACCTAAAGTATATACACACAATATCATTAACTAGCATACATAAATATCCTTGAAGTATGTATTATACATACATATTATAGATCTGACTATATATGATGATTACTGAGAGTATACAGTAGACCATTATATTACACGGTTTTATTTGGCACATTTTGGTTATTGCACTATTGAAAAATTGCAGCACAATTTTATACAACACTTCATAAAATTAACACGGTTTGGATTGCGGGAAGGGAAAAAATTTGGAATATTGCCCGTGTGATGCTTCCCCAACACAGCTAGGAGCTGGCTGTGTTTATTGTTATATTTGTGGATTGAGTTTAGAGCTTTTAATTGTCATATCGTGTATCCACCAAACAATGATATCATGGCACCCAGTAGACATACAAGTGTTGCTGAAGGTGGCAAGAAAAGGTTTAAGCATTTAACTCTTGGAGTTACAAAGAAAATAGAGATATTAGGCAAGCTTAAGAGTGGCTCACGTGTGGTGGATATAGCGAGAGCCTATGGCCTTATTGAAGTGTCAGTGCATACAATTAAAAGGAACGAGGTAAATGTACGAGCTTGTGTAATGAATAACCCAAGATGTCACCTCATGAAAAGAATGACATGTAGATCACAACAAGTAAATAAAGCTGAAAACTTGTTGCTTGAGTGGATTGAACAAAAGACAAAGAAATGTGCACCACTTAATTTCATCATAATTAGGGAAAAGGCCTTACAGTTGTTTAAAGCAGTGTGTGATAAGGAAGGAAGGCCTGAAAAAGTGTATGTTTAGCACAGGCTGGTTTCACAACTTTAAGTTGCATAATAAGTTACATAATATTAAGTTTTCTGGTGAAAGTGCTTCAGCTGATCATACAGCAGCAAGTAATTTCCCTGCTGAATTGCAGAAAATTATTTCTGAGGGTGGCTTTGTGCCACATCAAGTGTTTAATGCTGACGAGACAAGTTGTTTTTGGAAGAAAATGCCAGCAAGAACTTATATCAGTCAGCAATAGAAAAGTGCACCGGGCTTCAAGACAGCAAAGGATTGCTTAACCTTGCTCCTTTGCAGTAATGCTTCAGGTGATTTTTAACCCTTTGAGGGTCGACAGGCCCTCTCCGAAACTCGTTCTCAGGGTCGGCCAAATTTCAAAAAAAAAAAAAATTATTTTTTCTTATGAAAAAATAGAGTTTTTTTTCTAAACATTATAGGATAAACAAAAAAATTTTACCATCAATACTTACGGAGATATGGATGCATGAAGTTTGCAGAAAATGAGCAGCGTATGGCAACAGCGGCAACTGCCGCTCACCCGGTAAACTTTGATTTACTTGTATTTGAAGGTTTGTTGTTTTTTTCACTATTTTATTTTTTCACATAACTTATGTGGCCTATGAGACCAAAGTAAGGTGCAGTGTACATATATACACTCGTTGTATACAACACAATAAGCACACAAACATAATTATCAATATATTGTTTACAAAACTTGTTTACAAAAACAAACAATACAAAACATTGTTTATTATTATTGTTCTATAATATATATACCAATATACAGTCACTGAACATATTCCTATTAGTTCTGCAGCTTGTGGAACTCTGAAACATGGTGTCATACACAATGGTGTTTTATCTTTCTCCCTCATTCTATCTCTTTCAATCTGTCTCTCTCTTTCTATCTGTCTGTCTATCTCTGTCTCACAGGTACACATAAATACAAGTATACATAGTATAAATTACCTAGGATAACCCAAGAAATCCAGACAAAGTGCTATACTCTGCTTGAAGATGTGAGTAAAAGTGATGACACAGTCTTGTGGCTCTCTGAGACAGAGAGCTAGACGGATAGACAGATAGACAGGGAGCTTGACAGACAGACAAATAGACAGACAGAAATGTTAGTGTACCAGTACCAGTGTACTAGTGTTCCACCCTCCTCCTCCTCTTCTTCCTCTTCCTCCTCTTCCCCCTACTCTTCCTCCTCTTCCCCCTACTCTTCCTCATACTCTTCCTCTTCCTCCTCTTCCTCCTACTCTTCCTCTTCCTCCTACTCTTCCTCTTCCTCCTCCTCCTCTTCCTCCTCCTCCTCTTCTTCCTCTTCCTCCTACTCTTCCTCCTCCTCCTCTTCTTCCTCTTCCCCCTATTCTTCCTCCTTCTCCTTCTCCTCCTCGTCCATAGTGTAAATTACAAGGAGTCAGCAGCTGTCAAAGTGACATATTGGCTCATTACTCTTTCCCCCTCCGGCCTGTCAAAACAATGGGGTCGGATGCTGCTTCCCCTCCTCCATTCTATCTAATTATCTTTCTCCCTCATTCTATCTGTCTATCTCTGTCTCACAGGTACACATAAATACAAGTATACATAGTATAAATTACCTAGGATAACCCAAGAAACCCAGACAAAGTGCTATAATCTGCTTGAAGATGTGAGTAAAAGTGATGACGCAGTCTTGTGGCTCTCTGAGACAGAGAGCTAGATGGATAGACAGGGAGCTTGACAGACAGGCAAATAGACAGACAGAAATGTTAGTATACCAGCAAAAACAAAGGGAGGGCGATGTTCATCTCATCTTTTGGCATCAGCTCTACCCTCATTTACCCTCATCAAACGTCAGCACTTATCAGATGTTATCTCCCCTTATCTTGTTACTGTCATGGGTGAACATTTATTATTACATATTATTATTACCTATTATTATTATTATGTATTATTATTATTATGTATTATTATTATTATGTATTATTATTATTATGTATTATTATTATGTATTATTGTTATCATTACGTATTCTTCTTCTTCCTCTTCCTCCTCCTCCTCTTCCTCCTCCTCCTCTTCTTCCTCCTCCTCCTCCTCTTCTTCTTCTTCCTCCTCCTCCTCCTCCTCCTCCTCCTCCTCCTCCTCCTCCTCCTCCTCCTCTGCCTCCTCCTCCTCTTGCCTCCTCCTCCTCTTGCCTCCTCCTCCTCTTGCCTCCTCCTCCTCTGCCTCCTCCTCTGCCTCCTCCTCCTCCTCCATTCTTGGAACAAGTTTGAAGAGCTTGTAGTTCATAATCACTATCATTATCATCACCAATGCTCACATCTGAGTCTGGGATTTTGGAAAATAGGAGTTTCCTCTTTGATTCTGGTACAACTGAACGACGGCCCAGCACCAGAGGTGGAAGGCTGTGGGTTGTCTGGGTTTTCCTCACTATTACCCATATTATGGTCATTAGTTTCGGTCAAAACCTCACCAGAACCTTGAAACTCATCTTCACTGTCACTTCCATCTGTATTAGAACTGTCACTGGGGAACAAAAGTGTCCCAATTCGCCGAGGAGTGAGGAACTTCTTACCGCAGGGCACGGTGGAAATTGTGTACTATGATGGCAGTCCCACAATGCACCACTGGGTCCCAGATTTTTTTCCTACTGCGCACACCCACCACACAGACCCATTCTCTCACATCTAGGCTTATCAGCCTTTTCCTGCGAGATTTGAGGCCGCTAGAATTTATGCGTACTAGTACGTCAAAAACCCCTACGCGTAAGACGTACTAGTACGACCAAAACCCTCAAAGGGTTAAGTGTAAGCCCATGTAATTTGGAGGTCAAACCAATCAGCATGGATGACAGAGGAAATATTTATTGGCTAGTTTAAGCATCACTTTATTCCTGAAGTCAAGTTTTACCTGCACAGCAAGAACCTTGCATTCAAGGCTCTCTTCATTCTTGATAATTTCAGTACTCATCCACAAGCTTTGCTGGATATGACCTCACATGTAAAAGTTGTATTTTTACCTCCAAATACAACATCTTTAGTACAACCACTGGATTGCAAAGTTATTAAGTCATTCAAGTGTAACTACACAAAAAAGTTATAAAAAAACTAGTTGCATCAGTGGACTCTGACTCCAATCTGGCAGTACCAAGTTTCTGGAATAAATTTAACATTGCAGATGCTATCAGCTATGCTATAAGTGCATGGAGTGAAGTGCCCCAATCAACATTAAATGAAGGCTGGGGAAAGTTAGGGCCTTCTGTAATTAATTCTTTCACTGCTTTTTTCTTGCTTGACAGTCAGGTTCAGGAAATTGTTCAGCTGGCAAGGAGAGTACTAGGTTATGGTTTTGAAGATATGAATGAAGAAGATATGAATGAGCTCTTAGAAGATGATGAAGACAGGAGTCCAGGGAAAATGTTGGCAGAGCTCGATGCACAGATACAAGGGAGCCACATAACAGAAGTAGATGAAGAAGAATCTGAAGAAAAACAGTTAACATTGCAGCAGTTAGGTGAGCAGTTCCATATTATTGGTAAAGTTGCAGACCTTTTCACTGAAGAGGACCCTGACAAATCAAGAAGCAGTGCTTTAAAATGGGATCTGGTGATACCTTACTGTCAGTTGTATAATGTACTGCAGGATAAAAGAGCCCAGAGATCCATTACAGAATTTATGCACACTCCAATGCAATCATCGACTTTAGTACCAGAACTTCTACCATCTGCTTCTGCCGACAACCAACAACCATCCACCTCAGTCCAGTAGGGCCAAACCATGCATCTCCACTCTCTTCACAATCATACACAAACACCAATACCCACAATTTAAGTTAAGAAATACTATTATTTCTGCTGCATTTGTAGTCTTAAACAGTAAAAACATAATATATCACAACAGTGAACTACTGTTACATCTTCACTTTTATTTTTGAAAGATCTGTTGGTCTAGGAAAAAAGTTGTTCAGCTTTTTGGGGGCTCCCAGGAACGTAACCCTATTTTTTCCCATAAGTTCTTCAGTTTATCTAACAGTTTTACCTAAGACGGCATTTTCAGAAACGTAACTACCGTGTAATATAACAGTCTACTGTGTACAGTGGACCCTCCCTTTTCTTTGGGCTCTGTTTTTGCTCATTTCAGTTATTGCCGAATTTTTCCGTGAAGTTATTGGCTCAGTTCTCGTTGCTTTTCTCCTTTCTCATTGGTGATACCGTAAAAATATTGGCTCAGTTTTCATTGCTTTCCTCCGTTTGCGTCGGTGGTATGGTACCTGTCTGAGTGTGCCACACACACAACCTCCCACACATGCATTCTGAGGAGGCAGTGTCGCTTTGTTTATGGTTGAGTGAACATTACCCTGCGAGCTCATGGGAATTATTTCGTAACAATTCATTGTTTTTTGCACTTATTTATTCTGAGTGACTGCTAAATAAGCCACTATGGGCCCAAACAAAGCTGCTAGTGCTAGTCCTTTGGTAAAGAAGGTGAGAAACACAATAGAATTAAAGAAAGAAATCATTGAAAAATATGAACGTGGCTTACATGTGATCAGCATCGTGAAGATGTACCACAGGCCTACATCAACCATCAGTTCCATCATAGCGAAGAAAAACGAAATCAAGGAAGCTGATGTTGCGAAAAGGGTAAAAGTGATAACAAGACAGAGATCACAAACACTGAAAGATGTTGAGATATTGTTCTTGGTGTGGATGAACGATAAACAATTAGTGGGAGATAGTATTGTGCAGTTGATAATTTGTGAAAAGGCAAGGCAGTTGCATGCCGATCTCGTAGAGAAAATGCTTCAAACGAGTGCTGGTGTTAGTGAATTTAAGGACAGCAAAAGGCTGGTTCGAAAAATTCAAGAAGCGTAGTGGCATACAGTGTTGTAAGGCATGGTGAAGCAGCAAGCTCAGATAAACATGCAGCTGAAAAATTTGTCCATGAATTCAAGGAGTACATAGAAGCTGAAGGATTCGTCCCCCAACAAGTGTTCAATCGTGACGAAACAGGCCTGTTTTGGAAGAAAATGCCAAAGAGGACCTACATCATGCAGGAGGAACAGGCACTCCCAGGACACAGCCTATGAAAGACATGGGGTTTCACTCTGAAAATCCCAGAGTGTTCGAGAAACAATGCCGCCAAGAGTAAATTGTGTGTGATGTGGAAGGCTAACAGTAAGGCATGGGTAACAAGGGAAATTTTCCTTGATTGATTCAATGAAGTGTTTGCCCGAGTGTGAAGATGTATGTACTTCCTGGAAAATAAATTGCCACTCAAGTGCCTCCTGGTAATTGACAATGCTCCTGGTCATCCTCCAGACCTGGATGACCAAATGGTGGAGGAGTTTAATTTCATCACAGTGAAGTTCTTGCCCCCTAATACCACTCCTCTCATCCAGCCCATGGACCAGCAGATAATTTCGAATTTCAAAAAACTCTCCACCAAAGCAATGTTTCAAAGGTGCTTCAATGTGACCTTAGACCCTAAGATAGTTCTGGAAACATCACTTCACTATCTTCAGTTGCATAGGCCTTATAAATAAGGCTTAGCAGGGAGTGACTTCCAGGATAATGAACTCTGGAGAAAATTGTGGCCAGAATATGTCCAAGAGAAAGATTTTGAAGGGTTTGGGGCTGACCATGTTGACCCTACACTTGTTGTGGAATGTATTGTGGCATTGGGGGAATTCCATGGGGTTGGATGTGGAAGAGTTGGCGGAGGACCGTAGTGAAGAACTAACCACTGAAGAGCTGCAAGAGCTTTGTCTGCAACAGCAACAGAGCACAGCTGAGGAAAATGCTTCAGAGGAGGAGGAAGAGGAACAGAGAGAAAAGGTGCCTTCTTCAGAGATTAAGGAGGTTTGTTCAATGTGGAGTAAGGTGCAAACATTTGTGGAGGAACATCAGCTGTTGCAAGCTGTATCGGCAACATGTGCAATGGCAATGCCATGTCCCATTTTAGGCAAATTTTAAAGAGATGCCAGAAACAGAGCTCTCTGGAACAATTTTTTGTGCGACAGGGGTTCAGTGACTCTTAAGCTGGTCCTAGTGCCATTAAAAAACAAAGAAGGGAAGTAACCCAGGATAGGGACTTATTACCTAAAGTCTTTATGAAAGGGGATTCCCCTTCCAAACACTAGTGACTTCTCCCGCTCACCTCCTCCCTGTCTACTATACACCAACAGCAGTCATCAATCAAGGTAAGTGTCATGTTATTATTGTTATATGCTTCATTTCTCATTCTTCTCTGTATGTAAATCTATATTTAATGTGTAAAAAAATATTTTTTGTTAATACTTTTGGGTGGCTGGAATGGACTAATTGGATTTACATTATTTCCTATGGGGAAAATGGTTTCAGTTTGTCAATTTCACATTTCATCAGACTCTCTGGAACGAATTAAAGATGAAAAGGGAGAGTCAACTGTACATATTTTATTTTATTAACACATCAGCCATTTCCCACCAAGGCAGGGTGGCCCAAAAAAGAAAAACTTTCACCATCATTCACTCCATCACTGTCTTGCCAGAGGTGCCCTTACACTACAGTTATAAAACTGCAGCATTAACACCCCTCCTTCTGAGTGCAGGCACTCTACTTCCCATCTCCAGGACTGAAGTCCAGCCTGCCAGTTTCCCTGAATCCCTTCATAAACATTACCCTGCTCACACTCCAACAGAACGTCAAGTCCTAAAAACCATTGGTCTCCATTCGCTCTGATCTAACATGCTCATACATATTTGCTGGAAGTCCAAACCCCTCTCACACAAAACCACCTTTACCCCCTCCCTCCAACCTTTCCTAGGCCGACCCCTACCCTGCCTTCCCTCCACTACAGATTTATACACTCTCAATTTCATTCTACAGTGGACCCTCGTTTTTCGTAATTAATATGTTCCAGAGAGCGTGACTATTATCGAAATTGATGATTTGCGAATTCATTTTCCCCATAAAAAATAATGTAACTCCAATTAATTCATTCCAGACACCCAGAAGTATCAACAACAATTTCTTTTTTTACCTGAAAGATTGATTTACATGCACAAAGGAATGAACATTCAGCATGACAGTTACCTTCATTGAAGGCTGTTGTTGATGAATGGAAGACGGAGGAGGAGGAGAGAGGGAAGAGAGGTTATTGTTTGGAAGGGGAATCCCCTCCCCCTCCATAAGGACTCTAGGTCACTTCAGGGGTCACTTTCCTAGCTTAAATATAGATTTACATGCAGAAAAGAATGCCAAATAAATATAAAGTACTAATAAAATGTATAAATGAGCATTTAACATCACACTTACCTTTTATTGAAAACTTTTGTTGGTGTATGGCAGAGGGAGGGGAGGCGAGTTTATTGTTGGAGAATACGACACTAATATCAACTCTACGGCTTATTTATCTATCACAATTCAACTAATATGACATAATAAACAATTTTAATAACATAGATACATGGAATATACTCTAGAATGAATAAAATAAGTCGTGTATGTCACGAGAGGTATTGTGTTGTGTTGTTGTTGGGTGTATAAGGGCCACTGAGAGTAAGCCGTCCATAATGGTGGTGAAGCAGCAGCTGAGGCGGTAGTGTTTTCTGTAGCCCTATATAGCTCCAACAACATTGGAGGAGTTGGTAGAATCACTGAAGAAGGCACCCTCAACCACCATCACAATCACTACCACCTTCTACCACTATCACAACTGCTACCACCATCACTACCACCATCTACCACTACCACAACCACTACCACCCTCTACCACAACCACTACCACCCTCTACCACCATCACTACCACCCTCTACCAACATCACTACCACCCTCTACCACCATCACTACCACCCTCTACCAACATCACTACCACCCTCTACCAACATCACTACCACCCTCTACCACCATCACTACCACCCTCTACCACCATCACTACCACCTTCTACCACTATCACAGCTGCTACAACCATCACTACCACCTTCTACCACCATCTACCACTATCACAACCACTACCACCCTCTACCACCATCACTACCACCCTCTACCACTATCACAACTGCTACCACTCTACCACCACCACCTTTGTATTTTTCTACAAACTTTTTCTTAAATTATATGTTTCTCACATTCTTTACCAAAGGGCTGGCACTAGAAGCTTTCTTTGGAACCATGGTGACTTATTTAGCACTTGCAAGCACTAAAATGAATGGAATACAGTGGTCCCTCAATAATCTTCCGGCCTGAAAGTCGTCCATTTCAGAAATAGTCCCGTTATTTCGTCTAAACATTGGCTCACAAATGGTCCGTTAACTCACTAATTGTCCTTCATTTGGGATGCGTACTCACACTCTGAGCCGCCTGGGCCTGCCTTCCCAGCCAGTGTGCCATTGTTTACCAATGAGCGACGGTCCCCTCACTTGCTCCTACGAAATATTTCATAATATTCCATTGATTTTAGTGCTTGCAAGTGCTAAATAAGCTACCATGGCTCCAAAGAAAGCTTCTAGTACCAGCCCTTTGGTAAAGAATGTGAGAAACGCATATAATTTATGAAAAAGTTTGTAGAGAAATGCAAAGGTGGTGGTGGTGGTAGAGTGGAAGCAGTTGTGATAGTGGTTGATGGTGGTAGTGATGGTGGTAGAAGGTAGTAGTGATGGTGGTAAAAGTTGTAATAGTGATAGAAGGTGGTAGTGATGGTGGTAGAGGGTTCCTTCTTTAGTGATTCAGTGATATTACCAACTCCTCCAATGTTGTTGGAGTTATATAGGGCTACAGAAAACACCACTGCCTCAGCTGCTGCTTCACCACCATTATGGACGGCTTACTCTCAGTGGCCCTTATATACCCAACAACACCTCTCGTGACATACGTAATGACTTATTTTATTCATTCTAGAGTATATTCCATGTTTCTATGTTATTAATATTGTTTATTATGTCATATTAGTTGAATTGTGATAGATAAATAAGCCGTAGAGTTGATATTAGTGTCATATTCTCCAACAATAAACTTGCCATCCCTCCCTCAAACAAGTCTCCAATAAGAACATAAGAAAGGAGGAACACTGCAGTTGGCCTGCTGGCCCATACTAGGCCAGTCCTTCACAAATCCAACCCACTAACAGAACAAATGCTACCTAAGCAATAAGCTCAGGTGCAAGCGACTCAAATCCAACCCCTCTCACTCATGTATTTATCCAACCTAAATTTGAAACTACCCAATGTTTTAGCTTCGATCACCCTACTAGGCAGACTGTTCCACTCATCAACTACCCCTATTACCAATGTTCATTTATACATTTTATTAGTGCTTTACATTTATTTGGCATTTTTTTCTGCATGTAAATCTATATTTATGCTAGGGAAGTGACCCCTGAAGGACCTAGACTCCTTATGGAGGGGGAGGGGATTCCCCTTCCAAACAATAACCTCTCTTCCCTCTCTCTTCCTCCCTGTCTTCCATTCATCAACAACAGCCTTCAATAAAGGTAACTCATGTTGAATGTTCATTCTTTTGTGCATGTAAATCTATCTTTTAGGCAAAAAAAAATGTTGTTGATACTTCTGGGTGTCTGGAATGAATTAATTGGATTTACATTATTTCTTATGGGGAAAATTGATTTGAAAATCGTCTATTTCAATAATAGTCCCACTTCCAGGAATGGATTAAGGACAATAATTGAGGGACCACTGTATTATGAAATGTATCGTATGAACTCGTGGGATCATCCTCACTCACTGATAAACAATGACACACTGGCTGGGAATGGAGTGTGAGGAGGCTCGGGGCTGTGTGTACGCGTCCCAGACGAACGACTATTTACGAATCAAACGATTCGCGAGTCAATGTTTTGACGAAAATAACGTTATGATTTTCGAAAATTACGACTTTCGAGCCTTTCGATTATCGAGGGTCCATTGTATTTTGTTCCATCCTCTCTACAGGTTCGAATCACCTCAACAACCCCTCCTCAGCTCTCTGGATAGTAGTTTTGGTAATCCCGCACCTCTGTCTAATTTCCAAACTACGAATTCTCTGCATTACAGTGGACCCTCCCTTTTCATCAATCTCAGTTATCGCCGATTTTCGTTTTCACCAAGTTTTTTCGTCAAAATGTTAGTTCCCTTTTCGTTGATGGTCTGGAACCTGTCCAGTGCCCAGCGTGCACACAAAGCTGCCTCCCACACGCATTCTGAGGCAGTGTCACGTTGTTTCTTGGTGAGTGAACATATCCTGCAAGGTCATATGAAACATATCATAATAATCCATTGTTTTTGGCACTTGTTTATTGTTTTTGACTGCCAAATAAGTCACCATGGGCCCAAAGAAAGCTCCTAGTGCCAGAACTTAATTAAAGAAAGTGAGGAACACCGTAGAATTGAAAGAAGAAATCATTCAAAAATATGATAGTGGGTGACCTCGACAGGATGTACAGGAAGGCGCCATCAACCATCAGTTCCATTGTGGCAAAGAGAAAAGAAATCATGGAAGCTGATGTTGCGAAAGGGGTGAATGAGATAGCAAAGCATAGATCCCAAACAAGTGAAGATGTGTAAAGCTTCAATGTGTAAAGCTTCAACGCAGTCCAGAGAATGTTATGACCTGAGCTGCCCAGACCATCATGTAACAGGAACGCAGTGCTACAGAGTTAGCAGAGAAAGGGAAATTGAACAGCATCCTTTTTAAGACAAAAAGAGAAAAGATCAAACAAAGGAAGAGACAAACAGGGGGAATGGTACAGAGAGGACAGGTGGGCAGTAAAATGGGGCGTACTAAACCAGGCATCAGCCCGTCAAGGCCGAAAAAACAAACAAACGTGAAGCCAGTACTGGAGAAACCAGGGGTGTGTACACCAGGGGACATACCAGGTAGTACACCACCAGTGGTACTAATGAAACACAAGACGAGACAAAGCATTCCACATGGTAATTCCTGCTTCATATTTGCAAATATACAGGGTTTGAAATCAAATAAAAATGACAAAGTTAATTATGTCAGTGGGCTCCTAACAGAAGCGAATGTCATGTTCGGAGCATTTAAGAAACATATACAAGGGATGTTTTGGACGGAAAGATAAAGTTAGAAAACTACAACATGTATAGATGTGATAGAATCAATAGTTCACAGGGAGGAGTAGGAATCTATGTAAAGGATACTTTCTGTTGCACAGAAGTGCTGAATTCTATGAATGATATACTAGAAATTCTAGGCATTAAAGTTGAAAATAGGAATTTGGTGATTATCCTAGTACGTATACAAACCGCCATCGGCAACTGCTGAGGAATTCACAAATCAGTTAAGTAAGATAGATAGCTATCTGGATAGGCTAGAAAATCCTACACCAAATATTTTACTCCTTGGAGATTTTAGTCTCCCTCATGTAAAATGGAAGATGGCGCAACGTAATGTTATACCAGAAATATCTCCG
This sequence comes from Cherax quadricarinatus, assembly GCF_038502225.1. NCBI lineage: Eukaryota > Metazoa > Arthropoda > Malacostraca > Decapoda > Parastacidae > Cherax > Cherax quadricarinatus. The sequence goes on from NC_091339.1 coordinate 4,837,708, forward strand.
GGAAGCACCCTGGCTCAACAGGCACATACCAGGGAACTAATGAGGCTTTGTGAAAAGTACTCTTTAAACCAACAGGTAATTGATCCCACCAGAAATGAAAATACCCTGGATTTGATATTCACAAACGAGGAACTGATCAGACACAACATTTTCCATGATTTCTTTTCTCTTCGCCACAATGGAACTGATGGTTGATGGCGCCTTCCTGTACATCCTGCCAAGGTCGGCAATATGTATGCCACTATCATATTTTTGAACGATTTCTTTTTTCATTTCTACGGTGTTCCTCTCTTTACCAAAGGACTGGCACTAGGAGCTTTCTTTGGGACCATGGTGTCTTAATTAGCAGTCATACACAATAAACAAGTGCCAAAAACAATGGATTACGTATTATGAAATGTTTCGTATGACCTCGCAGGATATGTTCACTCACCGAGAAACAACGTGACACTGCCTCAGAATGCGTGTGGGAGGCGGCTTTGTTTGTGCGCTGGGCACTGGACAGGTTCCGTACCCTCGACAAAAACGGAGGAAATCGATGAAAATGGAACCAATATTTTGACGGGAAAACTCAGCAAAAACGGAAATTGGCGGTAACGGAGATCAACGAAAAGGAGGGTCCACTGTATCTGAATACATTCACCTCCTCCATTCTCTCTCCCTCCAACCTGATATCCAATCTTTTGTTACTAACACCTGAGCATTCACTTCTCTTACAACCCCATCTATAAATATATTAACCCTTTGAGGGTTTTCGTCGTACTAGTACGTCTTACGCGTAGGGGTTTTTGACGTACTAGTACTCATAAATTCTAGCGGCCTCAAATCTAGTGGGAGAAAGCTGGTAGGCCTTCATATGAAAGAATGGGTCTATGTGGTCAGTGTGCACAGTCTAAAAAAAATCCTGCAGCACACAGTGCATAATGAGAAAAAAAAACTTTGACCATTTTTTTTTAATAAATCAGCGACTTTGCAGTGTATTTTCGTATGGTATTTATTGTTGTATTCTAGTTTTCTTGGTCTCATTTTATAGAATGGAAGACATATTACAGAAATTGAGATGATTTTGGCTGGTTTTACAAAGAAAGGTGCCTTGAAATTGAGCTCAAATTAGCAGAAATGTTCGATTTTTACCAAACTTCAAAAGTAAACAAATCGTGCCAAGCGTGCAATACACGTCAACTGGTGAGTCTAATATTCTTTCACAAGTGCACCAATAATATTTATACCATTTTTTACACTAATGCAGTAGTCTGCATAACAGTAAATCTTATATTTTTTGTGAAAATAAAAATTCAAAGTGGAAAGCAAAAGAATATAAGAGGGGCCTTGAGACATGACTAATGACTAGAGGAAATGTCATTTTAGTGCCAGGAATGTCTTTCTTGTTTATTCTGGACCCTATTCGGAAATTGGCATCTTTTGAAATTTGTGTGAAATTGGCAAAATTGCTAAATTCTGACCACTGTACTGGATAGTAGAATTTCATAAATGAGTGGTTTCTTGCACCCATTCGATAGAAAAAATGGAGTTCTATCGAAATATTCATGTTTTTTGTTGACTAGTACAGTGAAATTGGCCGAAAATGGGGCTCAAAGTGGGCAAAATCGCCGATGCGTAAACATCGCCGAGACGCTAACTTTGCGAGAGCATAATTCCGTAAGTTTTCTATCAAATTTCAAACTTTTGGTGTCTTTATGATCGGGAAAAGATTCTCTATCTTTTCATAAGAGAAAATAATTTTTTTTTTTTAAATTTGGCCGACCCTGAGAACGAGTTTCGGAGAGGGCCTGTCGACCCTCAAAGGGTTAAACAACCACGGTGACATCACACATCTTTGTCTATTGCCTACTTTTACTGGGAAATAATCTCCCTCTCTCCTACATACTCTAAACTGAGCCTCATTATCCTCCTGGAGTACCTGGAGTTCTTGGAATACCTTTTCACTGCTTTCAGTAACCTACCTTCTATTCCATACATTTGCAACATCTGGCACATTGCCCCCCTATCCACCCTGCCATACACCTTTTTCAAATCCGTATCTAGATACTGTTCACCTGTATGTTTCACTGTAAACACTTAGTCTACACACCCTCTACCCTTCCTAAAGCCTCTTTGTTCATATATCCTACTCTTTGTCTTACTCTTAATTCTTTCAGTAATAACTCTTCCATACACTTTACCAGGTATATACATACTGTATATACTCTCTCATACACTACCAGTATATAGTACATACTGTATGTAATATTGCTCTGATGGTTACCATTAGTATGTACTGTACATATATAACAGATCTGACCACTATAAATAAAAATAAAAAATACAGTACCACATTTCTTCTGTTAAATTATATACTGTAAATACTATAATAATAAAATTTCCATGACGTAAATACAGTTGGCCTCCAGATTCTCATGATGTTACATTCCAAGAGGTGCATCAGATTTAGAATCCACAAACAAAATTTTTTCCCATTTAATAAATTATGTTTCAGATTTATTCTTCTTTAGTGTTTCAAAAGCCAGATCTTTCTAAATATAGTTCTAATTTCATTGTAATAAGTTTTCATGATAAATAAGGATTAGGCAGAAAATAAGTTTGGGGATAGGAAGTGTGATTTAGGTATCATGCACCAAGCCAAAGGAAAAAAAAAAAAATAGGCATTGTAAAGGAGAATCTCCATACAAAAAATGAATGCATTTGATAAACAAATGTTTAAAAAGAGAATAAATTCACTGTGAGCCAACCCATAAGAGGAGAATGGCCATAATTCTTTAACTCTTTGACAGTCTGTCCTGTAGATCTACTGCTTTGAAGCCAGGGTCCAAGCTGTAGATCTACGCCATGAGCTCAGCTCACTCAGATAAGCTATGAGCTGTAAATTTGGGCCTAGATATGAGAGAATACATCTGTGTGATAAGTGTGCACCACATAAAACAAATCCTGCAGCAAGCAGTGCATAATAATAATAAAAAAAAAACTGACCATAATTTTGGATTAAAACAGCGACTTTGCAGTGTTTTTTTTTTTTTTATATTTTTTACAATTGTATTCGTGATTTCTTGGTCTCATTTGATAGAATGGAAGATATACTACAGAAATAGAGATGATTTTGAAACTGAGCTCAAAGTAGCGGAAATGTTCAATTTTTGCCGATGTTCAAGAGTAAACAAATGATGTCACACGTCTAATATGCGTCTGCTGGTGGGTCTAATATATACGTTCACGAATGTGCTGCTATTATTTATACAATTATTACAACATTGGTGTGAATAAAAATTCATTTTGTGAATAAAAAAATCAAAATGGAAATCATTTGTAAAGCTTGAAAACGTAACTAATGAACAGAGAAAATGTTAGTTTAGTGCCAGGAATGCTTGCATTGTTTATTCTGGACCCTATTTGGAAAATGGAATATTTTGAACTTTGTGTTAAATTGGCCAGATTACCAATATTCGATCACTTTATTTTATAGTTGAAACAGTTGACTGGGCAATTACTTGTGCTCAGTTGATAAAATAGAAGTAATACTAGCGATATAGCTAAGAATTTGGTCAACTGGAATAATGTAATTGGCCTAAAATGAGTGTCAGAGTCGGCAAAATTGCAGGTGCGTAAATATCACTGATGCACCAAAATTCACGAGTGAAATTTCATAATTTTTTCCATCAAATTCCAAACTTTTTGTTTTATTACCTTCAGAATAAGGTTCTCTACCATTTCATAAGAAAAAATAATAATTTTTTTTTTTTTAAATTCTTGGATCCTGGCTGTCACTCTGAGATTTGGCCTCTGGATCCTCAAAGGGTTAAACATCTTTTTAATTATGTTCAGAATCATTTTTGGCTGTATAACTCTTGTGGTTTAGTGCTTAGTTTTGATGATAATAATCAACATCATTTTCATAAGGGTGAAGCAAGTAAAACAAGTTTTTTGGTCATAGCTCTTTAAATATTACTCTCATTTTGTTAATATAGGATTAAGAATGAATGATCAAAGAGAAAAACAGATTTAGGCTTTTGAAACCTAAATTTTGAACAAAATCTTCTGGATTTTTTTGTTTAACTTCAGGGTCATGCACCATGCCAATAGAAAATGGACACACACAAAAATATTTTATTTGGATATTGCCTAGCATGAAAAATTTTGGATAATCAAATTCCACGACTTAGGAAGCCTATGAATTTGAGGGCTGACTGCAGTTTAGAAATAGGTGCCATACTGTTTATTATAATAACCAAGAACAATTATTATAAATATCTGTCATGTTTACAAATGTTTTATATGATGTAAAGATAGAGATTCTCCTTAATTTTAGAAGCCTTTTGCATTAGAGAATTTTTGGAGTATGGTAGGTGTCAGTTTAGGTAAATTAAGCCTAAAATATTCAGAATGTTACATATATGTCTATATGCACTTATGTGTAAATTAACCATTGTATTTAAATACATGTATCTGGTTTGGTAATTAATGTGATTATAGTTGTTTTGATGCCAGACATTATTAATTTGATTCCATTACTGATACAAAAGAAATTACCAATACCTCATAATATCCACATTTGTATACCAAACAGCCATTTATAAAATCATGTGCAAATTTACTTGGATATGTATTTGAAAGAAAATGACCATAGACACCCATGTTATAATTAAATATGTCATTGGGACAGCAATGTTCTGTATGTATTGTCTTTTATTAATGATGAAATTAAAAGCAATTTACTCCACTGCAGTGATTTGACTAAGACACACATTAGCCACAGCTATATTTGAACTCCATTTTCTGAAATGTTGTTTTCTCTCCAGTATGTCAGTGTCTAATTCCAGCACTTAACCACATGAAGAAATTGTGAGTAGCAAGTACCTTATCTCTCTCTCCCTGTCTCTTTTGTTTTCTTGTTCCTTTTTCCCAGTTCCTCTGTGTGAAATCACTGAGAGGTGAACATACAGATATATAAAAGAAAGCACTCCTCTCAGGTAGGATACTGTTTTCACTTCTTAGTGATTATCTGCAGAGGTTCTTAATTCTGGCCCATGGTAGCACTACGTCCTTTGTTGATCCAAGTACTCGCACACATTCACAGGAATTCCCTTATACTTATCGATTTATTATTATAGTCAAAACTAAGGGCTAAATCACCAAGGTCATGCAGCACTGTCATAAACTTGAATGTTTCAGTTGAATTAGTATGCTATTGCATTAATAAAATATTTTTATAATTGTAGATTGTATTAGAGAACTAAGATACTTTTCAGGTAGCTTATAAATGACAATAAGAATTTTGATCTTGTCTCACTCTAATCACTCAGTCCTTTATGTATGGTTCCCAGTATTAATTCACATTATGTAACTGTGAAATAAAAGCAACTACTGCCACTATTACATCGAGGCAGTGGTAAAGGGAACCTGAGGAAGTATAGATGCTTCTATTTTCATAATCTGCAGGCATTTTTTTTTTTTCAACAAACCGGCCATATCCCACCAAGATCTGCAGGCATATAAGTGAATATTTAGATTAAGGTAGGGAAGTTTTCATTGCTTTTATGAATTTAGAATAGGCATATGATAGGGGAGCAGTATGGCAGATGTTGCAAGTACAGTGGAACCCCGGTTTTTGTCTTTAATCCATTCCTAAAGGTCAGCCGAAAATCGATTCATATGAAAACTGAAGTAATATTTCCCATAAGAAATAATGTAAATTCAGTTAATCCATTCCAGACACCCAAAAATATTAACAAAAAATACATTTTATAGAGAATAACTATAGTTTTACATACAGAAAACAATGAGAAGCAAATGACTAATGAAATGGATAAATGAACATTTAACATCACTTTTACCTTTATTGAAGACTCTTGTTGGTGTATGGAAGATGGTGAGGAGGGGAGAGGGATGAGAGGTTATCGTTCGGAAGGGGAATCCCCCTCCATAAGGACTTCAGGTATCAAAGCCCTATCTGGGGTTACTTGATTTCTTTGTCTTTTACTGGCACTAGGACCAGCACGAGTCACTTTACCTCTGTCGCACAAAAAATCTGTCCAGAAAGGCCTGTTTCTGGCTTCTCTTTAAGATTTGCCTAAAATGGGACATGGCATTGTTATTGAACATGTTGCTGACATGGCTTGCAACAGCTTTGTTAGGGTGATATTTCTCCACAAAACTTTGCATCTCACTCCACTTTGCACAAATGTCCTTAATCACTCAAGAAGGCACATTCTCCCCTCTTCCTCCTCTAAAGCAGTTTCCTCAGCTAAGGTCTGTTGCTGTTCCAGATGAAGGTCTTGTTTTGGATGAACGCGCTGAGTAATGCTCACTGAACGAGTAACAAAGGCAGACGAGTCACGAACATACGAGCGGCTGCGTCCAACGGGCAGGTGGACATAGTATCAGGTATGGACGATTTCCAAGCAGATGTATGAAAACAGAAAATTTTGCCGAAAAAAGTGGCCGAAAACTGAATTGTACAATAACTGGACCAGACGAAAACCGGGGTTCCACTGTATCTTGAACATTGGTAAATTACTAAATGCTGTAAAGAGTTTTTATGGGGATAGTGAGGCTCAGGTTAGGGTATGTAGAACAGAGGGAGATTACTTTTCAGTAAAAGTAGGAATTAACCCTTCAACTGTTTCGACCATATATATACATCTTACGGCCCAGTGTTCTGGACGTATATATACTCAATAATTCTAATATCTACTCAATATATACGTACTCAATAATTCTAATATATATTCAATAATTCTAATCAAGCAGGAGAAAGCTGGTAGGCCCACATGTGAGAGAATGGGTCTGTGTAGTTAGTGTGCACTGTATAAAAAAAAATCCTGCAGCACGCAGTGCATAATGAGAAAAAAACTCTGATAGTGTTTTTGGATTAAATGTCGACTTTGAGGTGTATTTATGGTTGTATTCTCATTTTCTTGGTCTCATTTGATAGAATGGAAAACATATTACAGAAATAGAGATGATTTTGATAAGTTTCATGATGAAAATGACCTTGAAATTGAGCTCAAATGGTATACAATACCGACAGGTTGGTAGATAAGACACATAAGCAACATTTAGGCAACTTTATTCCAAAACGTTTCGCCTACACAGTAGGCTTCTTTAGTCGAGTACAGAAAGTAGGCAGGAGCAGTAGAGATGTGAAGATGATGTAATCAGTCCATCACCCTTGAAGTCGTAGATTTGAGGTTGTGAGTCCCTCAGCCTGGAGAAGTTCTGTTCCAAAGTCTGGAACTAACTGAAGATCAAGCGACAGTGTCGAGACTTAAATACGGTCGGAAGGAGAGGTGCAGAGTAGTAGTAGTGAGAATGTAGCCACTGAGAGGTCACGTCCCTCTCAGATCAAATTCTCACTTGAAAAAGTTGTCCAAGGTGTTTTTCTCTTCTGTACCAAGATGCCATTGTGTTGCAGTGTCTGACAGAGTGAATATCAAATGGTATAAAATACCAACAGGTTGGTAGATAAGACACATAAGCAACATTTAGGCCTAAATGTTGCTTATGTGTCTTATCTACCAACCTGTTCGTATTGTATACCATGAGTTTGGTCGAATGGAACAATAGAATTGGCTGAAAATAGAGCTCAAAGTCGGTGAAATTGCCGATGCGTATACATCGCTGAGATCGCTAACTTCGTGGGAGCGTAATTCCATAGGTTTTCGATCAAATTTTGTACTTTTGGTGACATTACCATCAGGAAAAGACTATCATTTCATAAGTTTTTTTTTTTTTTTTTTGGGGGGGGGGGGGGGGGGCATTTTGCGACACAAGGAGACGCTTCAGGATTTGGGGTTGGGACAGTCAAAGGGTTAAACAGGGATGTATGATGTCACCATGTTTAACATATTTATAGATGAAGTTGTAAAGAGTAAATGCTAGGGTGCTGGGGAGAGGGGTGGGATTAAAATGTGCAGAATGTAATACAAGATGGGAGTTGGCAGTTACTTTTTGCTGATGATACTGTGCTTTTGGGAGATTCTGAAGAGAAGTTGCAAAGGTTAGTGGATGAATTTGGGAGGGTGTGTAAAGGAAGAAGGTTGAAAGTGAATATAGGTAAGAGTAAGGTGATGAGGGTATCAGACTAGTTAGGTAATGAAAAATTGGATATCAGATTGGAGGGAGGGAGTATAGAGGAAGTGAATGCTTTCAGATACTTGACAGATGGGTATATGAAAGATGAGGTAAACCAGAAAATTGATAAAGGGAAAAAGGTGGGTGGTGCATTGAGGTATCTGTGGAGACAAAAAATGTTATCCATGGAGGCTGTGCGAGTATATAGTGCTATCAACACTTACATGGGTGTGAAACATGGGTTGTGAATGCTACAGCAAGGAGGAGGTTGAAGGCAGTGGAGGTGTATCTGAGTGCAGTATGTGGTTAAATATGCAGAGAATTCTTAGTGTGGAGATTAGGAGGAGGTGCAGAGTTAAAGTATTATCTAGAGGGCTGAAGAGGGGTTGTTGAGGTGATTTGGTTATTTAGAGAGGATGGAGCAAAATAGGATGACTTGGAGGGTGTATAAATCTGTAGTGGAGGGAAGGCAGGGTAGGGGTCATCTTACATAAAGATGGAAGGAGGGAGTTTTTAAAGGAGGTCTTGTATGTAAGGGTCTTGGACATTCAGCAGCCATGTGTGAGCATGTTAGGAGTGGAGACAAGTGGTTTTAGGACTTGACACACTGTTGGAGTGTAAGCAGGGTAATATTTTGTGAAAGGATTCAGGGAAACCTGTTAGACTTGAGTCCTGGAGGTAGGAAGTACAATGCCTGCACTCTAAAGGAGGGGATTGGGATGTTTACTGCTTGGGGGGACATCTGAACTGTTATATCTGCATACCTCTGGCAAGACAGTGATAGTATGAATGATGGTGAAATTGTTTCTTTTTTGGGTCACCCTGCCTTGGTGGGAGACAGCCAGCATGTTAAAAAAAAAAAAAAATCAAGAGACATTGTCAGTCTGCTCCAACCAGCAAATTCCCAGTTAACCCTTAACCCTTTGGGGGTTGCCAGACCCTCTCAGAGACTTTTTCTCAGGGTTGCCAAAATTAAAAAAAAAAAAAATATTTTTTCTTATGAAAAGATAGAGAATTTTTTCCTGGTCATAATGACACTGAAAGTATGAAATTTGATGGAAAACTTACGGAATTATGCTCTCGTGAAGTTAGCGATCTCGACAATGTTTACGCATTGGTGATTTTCTCCACTTTGAGCCCTATTTTCGGCCAATTCCAGTGTACTAGTCGACAAAAATCATAACTAATTTGTTAGAAATCCATTTTTTCTATCAAATGAGTACAAGAAACCACCCATTTACCAATTTCAACTATCCAATAAAGTGGTCAGAATTTAGCAATTTTGCCAATTTAACACAAATTTCAAAAGATGCCAATTTCCGAATAGTGTCCAGAATAAACAAGAAAGACATTCCTGGCACTAAAATAACAAGTTCTCTGTTCATTAGTCACATCCCCAAGCCCCTCTTATATTTCTTTGGCTTTCATCTTTGAATTTTTTTTATTACAAAAAATAGAAGATTTACTGTTATTCAGACTACTGCATTAGTGTAGAAATGGTATAAATAATATCAATGCACTTGTGAAAGAATATTAGACTCACCGGTTGATGTGTATTGGACACTTGGCATGATTTGTTTACTTTTGAACTTTTGTAAAAATCAAACATTTCTGCTACTTTGAGCTCAATTTCAAGGTACTTTTCATTGTAAAACCAGTCAAAATCATCTCAATTTCTGTAATATGTCTTCCATTCTATAAAATGAGACCAAGAAAACTAGAATACAACAATAAATACCATACGAAAATACAATGCAAAGTCGCTGTTTTAATCCAAAAACACGGTCAAAGTTTTTTTTTTCTCATTACGCACTGTGTGCTGAAGGATTTTTTTTATACTGTGCACACTGACCACATAGACCCATTCTTTCATATGTAGGCCTACCAGCTTTCTCTCACTAGATTTGAGGGCGCTTGAATTTAGGCGTACTAGTACATCAAAAACCCCGGGGCGTAAGCCGTACTAGTATGGCCAAAACCCCCAAAAGGTTAACCTTTTCACTGTCCATCCTGTAATATTACGGCTTGCAAGTCAGTATCGGTCTCGTAATATTACGCCAAAATTCTAGTGGCTTCAAATGTTGTGGGAGAAAGCTGGTAGGTCTACATATGAGAGAATGGGTCTGTGGTCAGTGTGCACAGTATAAAAAAAAATCCTGCAGTAGTACACAATGACAAAAAAAAACTGTTTTGGTTTAAAACAGCAACTTTGCGGTGTATTTTCACATGGCATTTATGGTTGTATTCCCATTTTTTTGGTCTCATTTGATAAAATGGAAGATGTATTACACAAATAGAGATGATTTCAAATGGTTTACGGGCTAAAAGTACACCTTGAAATTGAGCTCAAAGTAGTTGAAATGTTTGATTTTTCCCAATGTTCAAGAGTAAACAAATCATGTCACCTGCCCAATACACATCAACTGGTGGGTCTACTATGCTTTCACAAATGCGCTGATATTATTTATACCAGTTTTTACATAATTCAATAATCTGCATAACATTAAATCTTCTAGTTTTTTGTTTGAATAAAAATTCAAAATGGAAAGCAAGCATAACATAAGAGGGGCCTGGAGACATGACTAATGAACAGAGAAAACATTATTTGAGTCCTAGGAATGTTAGTACTATTGTTAATTCTGGACCCTATTTTGAAATTGGCCTTGAATTGTGTATGAAATTGGCCCAATTACCAATTTCTGATCGCTTTTTTGGGTAGTTGAAATCAGTAAATAGGCGGTTTCTTGTACTCAATCAATAGATCAAATGGAGTTCTAGCGAAATAGCTATGAGTTTAGTCGACTGGAACGATGAAATTGGCTGAGAAAAGGGCTCAGAGTGAAATCGCCAATGCGTAAACATCGCAGAAACCGCTAACTTCACGAGAGTGTAATTCCGTAAGTTTTCCATCAAATTTTGAACTTTTGGTGTCTACCATCAGGAAAATATTCTCTATTATTTCATAAGAAAAAATAATTTCCAGGATTCTGCAGCCTTCAGAATGGTCCTGATTGGCCTGGTTATTCCTACATCAGAGAATAACAAGTCTGTGCCATAAGTGTGCAGAGAATAAAAAAAAAAGTTGTGTGCAGAGCATTGTGGGAGCCAGTAAATGCCATTTACATTTGTTTAGTGTGAATGAACAATATAGGTGAAATATGACATGAAAACAGATACAGGCACTCCTCACTTAACGACTGAGTTCCATTTCCACGACTAGGTTGTTAAGTGAATTGGTCGATAAGCGAGGAGCTGCCTCTTATCAATATTTCAAGCATACTGTACTGGTAGTGGGTTTGTGTCATCCATCTTTAGATATTGTTTTAATGTCACCTGTGCACCATTTATAAATTTTTTAATATATTTTTGAATGTTTATATAGTAGTGTACTGTATACAGTACACCAACTGTACCTTATACGATATACTGACTGGAGAGCCGGTCAAAAGTCTGAGCACTCGTTAAACAGGAAGTTGTTAAGTGAGGAGTGCCTGTATACTGAAGGTGTAAAACGTATGATCCCTAAAAAATAATTAAAATAACAGCAACTTCCTTAATGTGGCAGGCACTTGTGTTGCCATTAACCCTTTCAGGGTCCACAGGACAAATTTCAAAATATGCACCAGGGTCCAAGAATTTTCAAAAAATAATTTTGTTATTTTTTCTTATGAAATGGTAGAGAATCTTTTTCTGAAGGTAATAAAACAAAAAGTATGAAATTTGATGGAAAATTGACAAAATTATGCTTTCACAAATTTTGATGTGTCAGCAATATTTACGCATCGGCGATTTTACTGACTTTGACTCCCTTTTTAGGCCAATTTGTAGACAGCCTGTACTGTCTGCATAGACAGCCTATGCTGTCTGCCAGCTTTGTCCATATTTCGTGCCACTAAGGTGCTGCCCTCTGGGCCTGTCCAGGTCAGTGGGATGCTGGGCCCACACACTGTCTCACTCGCACAAGGCCTAGTAGCTCTCTCTCGTGGGATGGCCCTCCCGGGCCATGGGCACAACACACAAGCCTGTGTACCCACCACGGCCTAACAATAAAGTAAGAAACCTCCGAAGACATTTATAATTTACCACCCCGCTACCAGCATCACCAAACAAACTGGTTATAAATGGTGGGAAGCGGCGGTCGCAGCAGTTGTGTTTGCCCGGAGAGAGGAAGGAAGGAATGAAGTCATCTTCACTTCTTCATCCCATGCAAGAAGGATCCGTCTCTCAACGAGTTATCCTGAAGTCATGTCTGCACGTTTCAGCATTCAGACACAGGTACAAGCAGGATCCAGCCGAAATTTGCCAAATTTCTTCGAGAATTTTAAGTGGCATCCCAGTGACCCCACGCTACAGCGTCCCATGCTGTTTCTCAAGTCACGTGTTCAGCATCACTTGAATGTTGCTGTTGTTGTTCAGCTCAACACAGCTGTTTGAGCAAGCCAGAGGCAAGTTTTGTGGTCATTTCTGCATCCAGTGTGAGCTTCTCCACGTGTTTGTGGGTGGGGGAGGAGGAAGTGGCCGTTCCTCACCTTGCCCATGCTCGCCCGTCTACCATACACTCCACCGCTATGTACTCACTCCTCTGCTGTGTTTTCTGCTGTTTTTCGTGTGAATTCTTTGCCAGTGCTGTGTATACGAGTGCCCAAGGCCACGCGGATCAGCATGCCACGTAGATCAGCAAGCCACGTGGATCCCGACGCCACGTTGGGTGTGGGCAATGTCACGAGGATCTACAAGCCATGTGAGTTACCAGATGTCCCAGGTCACATGCTGTGGTCTGCATCACATTGACGTCACCGACGATGCTGCCCGACTTCATGACGTCACAATGTCTGCCTGACGTTACCTCGAGATGTCTGCTGACGTCACAGTGCTGCTGACGTCACCTCGCGACGTCACACCTGGCATCACATGATGTCACCATCGAGTGTTTCTAGTAATTATTTCAGTATTGTCGAGAAGATTGAGAGAAGATATATGTCGTGTGTTAATTAATTCCTTTCAGCCAGTGTTCTCACATGTTAGTGTACTGCATGTACCGCGGGTGTGTGTAGTTTCCGTGTGTCCAGTGAGGTCTGAGCCAGACCTGAGTAGCACCACTGTGCTAAGTCACCCAATGTGACCAGTGTGTTTGACAGCTGTTATCAGACAGCCCTGAGCCCGAGCCCCCTTGTACAGAAAGCTCTTATGCTCGTCGCTCATAGAAGTTCTGCAGAATCGTACCTGCTACCATTCCCATCGAGATTTGTTTCACTTCACCTCCAGACCTTCAGAATGCAGTTATATATAGAGAAACAAGTCTTGGGACGCTTAGACTAACCTCTGCTATAACTCCAACTGCTGAGAGAATGACACTCGTCAAGCCGCAGTTAGCCCTGTCGGCAGGCGCTGTGTCAGCCTCGTGTCAAGCTTCAGTGAGCAGCCTGCACAAAGAAGATGTCTGGTGTATGATGTTACAACTCCCAGATGTTTCGCCCAGTCGTCTCTGCCACGACTCGCTCCACAACTCGCTCCACGCTCGCCGACAGTGACAGCCCAGCGACAGTACCAGTCGAGAAGTGTCCTCCTGAGTCGCTTGCCAGAAGTCTTGCCGAGTTTTGTCGATGCCTCACTCAAGGGCACCAGCATGTCGTGCCCCAGGTTGAGTGAAAACCTGCGACTCCTACGATGACTGCTTCACCGTTCCAGAGGAGACCGTACCCTATTATGTCACAGCTCAGCCGCAGCGATGTCTCCCGTGTTGCAGTATCTGTCCAGACGCAGGAAGGTGTGCAGTGATGCCCTTCGACGCTCACTGCCTATGACCACGATGTTTAGCACACCCCACATGTTTTTTTCTTCCCTCCCTGTAGGAAGTTTTTTTTTACATGTTCATATGTATATATATGTTTTTATTTTGTGTTGTGCTCTGTTCCTACGAGAGAGAGACCGAGTTATTTTTACCGCCAGACATGGTCGGGTCGACCATGTGGTAGGTGGCCGAGCGTATGTAGACAGCCTGTACTGTCTGCTTAGACAGCCTATGCTGTCTGCCAGCTTAGTCCATATTTCGCGCCACTAAGGTGCTGCCCTCTGGGCCTGTCCAGGTCAGTGGGATGCTGGGCCCACACACTGTCTCACTCACACAGCGGCCTAGCAGGAAGACACAAGGCCTAGTAGCTCTCCCTCGTGGGATGGCCCTCCCGGGCCATGGGCACAACACTGTGTACCCACCATGACTTTACAATAAAGTAAGAAGCCTCCGAAGACGTATCATTTACTCCCCGCTACCAGAACACCAAATAATCTCGTTATAAATTACATTATTCCAGTCGGCCAAATTCTTAGCTATTTCGCTAGTATTACTTCTATTCTATCGATTGAGCACAAGAAATTGCCAAGTCAACTGTTTCAACTACAAAATAAAGTGATTGGAAATCGGTAATTTGGCCAATTTAACCCTTTGACTGTCGAAGGGCCAAATCCTGAAGTTGTTTCTGGTGTCGCAAAATATTCGAAAAAAAAAAAAATTATTTTTTCTTATGAAAATGTTAAGATTATTTTTCTGATTGTTTTAGTCCCAAAAAAAAATTTTTCCCATCAGTACTTACCGAGATATAGAGTCCTGAAGTTTGCTGAAATTGATCTGCTGGCGGCAACAGCGGCGACTGCCGCTCACCCGGTAAACTTTTATTTACTTGTATTCGATGGTTTCTTGTTTTTTTCACTATTTTATTTTTTCACATAACTTTTGTGGCCTGTGAGACCAAATTATTGTGCAATGTTCAAATATACACTCGTTGAATGTAACACAATTATAGCAAAAACACTCGTATCATTATAATGTTGCTAAAACTTGTTTACACAAACAAACAATGTAAACAAATGTTTATTACGATTGCTTTATAATATATATACATATGTACAATCACTGGACACTTTATTAGAAGTGCTGCAGCTTGTGGAATTCTTTGAAACATGGGTATAAGCACAATGGTGTCTTACACTCCTCACACATAAAACGTGTGTCTCTGCGTTTTTGTTGGCGTTTTGTGGTATGTCCACAGACAAAACACCTCTTCTGAGCATTTTTCTTGGCAGTAGTAGCAGGCAGTGGTATGGGGTAGTGATCACCAGGCCTCAGACGAGAGGACATGTGTTGATAATTTCGTGGGCGCTGGTCTATTGCAGGTGTTGTTTCTTGGTACTTGAATATTATTTGTCTGATGACTGACAAACAAAATTCACCATATTTGGGTTTGTTCTTGGTCTTCAACTTATACATATTATAAGCATTCAGCATGGAAATGTCAAGAAGATGGAAAAACAGTTTTATGTACCACTTATAACTCTTGCGAACACAGTCAGCAAACCCAATCTGCATGTCACATTTGTCCACTAAGCGCATATTGAGGTTGTAATCCATCACAGCTGCAGGTTTTACAATAGGTTCTTTGGTCTCTCTATTCTGCTTGCCAGTCTCTACCATTTCGTGTCGGTGAACTGATGTCAGCAGTGTGACATCACGTTTGTCATGCCACCGAAATGCCATGATGTCATTGGCAGCAAACACCTGCACTTCACCTCTACGACTGCCAGCTTCGAACCTAGGCATATGTTTACGACTTCTACGCACTGTGCCACACACATCTGTCATGTTCACTCGCAAGAAATCACTGAGTATAGGGCTTGTGTACCAGTTGTCAGTATATAAAATATGCCCCTTACCAAGATATGGCTCCATCATTGTTCTAACCACATCACCAGAGATACCCAGTAACTTCCTGGTATCTTCCATTGTTTTACCGCCAGTGTACACAATTATATCCAAAACCAGACCAGTTTTGCAATCACACAGAACAAATAACTTTATACCAAAGCGTTTCCTCTTGCTTGGTATATACTGCTTGAATGAGAGTCTTCCTTTGAACAAAATCAAAGACTCATCAATAACAAGCTTCCTGAAGGGATAAAAATACATACAGCACTTTTGTTTCAGGTACATAAACACACGTCTGATCTTATATAACCTGTCGCTTCTGTCAGGCCTGGTTTTGTCTGAAAAGTGTAACATACGTAACAGTAACACAAATCTATTCACTGGTATAATGTCACTGAAAGCAGGGGTTGAAATCAGGCGGTCTGTCGCCCAGTATGTGCTGACACTATGCTTATACACATGTGGCATAAGCATTATTGTGGCAAAGAACAGATACATCTCTGCCACAGTTGTGTCCTTCCACTGGTGTAGGCGTGATCTTGGTGAAAGCATAGTGTTTGCCATGGTGTACTCATAGTATGTATTGCTTTCCCTGACAATAATGTCCATCAGGGGTTCATCGAAGAACAACTGAAAGCATTCCAGTTCAGTGGGATTGTTCCCAAGTGTACATGATGGCCGTATTCCACTTTGTCCTTCATCAAAGTCATGGGGATTGGGAACAAACTCGTCATCTTGATGCCAATCCCAGATGCGGTCAGCTGGTGCGTTCTGGATATTGTAATGTCGTTGTGGTTGTGCAGGTTGTGGTTGTGGTTGTGAGAGTGTGGGGTCGGCCGAAGCAGGTTGTAGTTGTGCAGAGTCAGCAGCGCGGGCACTAGCGTGGCCCGCTGCTGGTGTCACATGACTCATGGCACCGTCACTATCACCACCACCGCCTGCTGCCTCACTCACATCATTTATACCCATCGTAACAATATCGTCATCTTCACTATCAGGACGTGGTGTAGGGCCACGGGATGTGCTCCGAGATGTACTCCTTCCTCTTGGAAGAGCATATGGCACACTACCAGACCGCATGCGACGTCGTACATACTGCCGTTTCACTGGGGAATATTCACCCTCACTGTCACAACTAGAAGTGCTTTCAATAACCTTGAAATCACTATCACTATCACTTGCACTGCTCACATCTGAGTCTTGTACACGGGCAAATAGTTTCCTCTTTCGTCCTGGTACAGGTGAATATGAACGAGCCGGCCTAGCACCAGAGGTGGATGGTTGTGGGTCATCTGGGTTTTCATCACTAATTATGTTATCCTGGGTAATTTTCTCGGTCACACCCGCTTCAAAACCATGGAATTCACTTTCACTGACACTATCATCACTGTTTGAGCTATCACTTGGGAACAAAAGACCTCCAATCCGCCGAGGAGTGAGGAACTTCTTACCGCGAGGCATGGTGAAAATGGACTACCAAGATGGCGTTCCCACAATGCACCGCTGAGTCCCAGATTTTTTTCACAGGGTGCACACCGACCACTGAGACCCATTCTCTCTCGTGTAGGCCTACCAGCCCTCTCCCGCTCGATTTGAAGCCGCTAGAATTTATGCGTATAGATACGTCAAACACGGTATCTCCCATGACGTACATATACGACCGCGACAGTCAAAGGGTTAATGCAAAGTTCAAAATATTCCAGTTTCAAAATAGGGTCCAGAATAAACAATGCAGGCAATCCAGAGAATGTTATGACCTGAGATGCCCAGACCACCTTATAAAAGGAACGTGGTGCTACAGAGTTAGCAGAGAAAGGGAAATTGAACAGCATTCTTTTTTAGACAAAAAGATCAAAACAAAGGAAGAGACAAACAGGGGGAATGGTACAGAAAGGACAGGTGGGCAGTAAAATGGGGCATACCAAACCAGGCATCAGCCCATCAAGGCTGAATAAGCAACCAAATGCAAAGCCAGTACTGGAGAATTATTATTATTATTATCAAAAAGAAGCGCTAAGCCACAAGAGCTATACAGCGCTGCAGGGTAGGGAAGGAAGCGAGGGTATTGGGTGGCAGAAGGGAGGAGGGATGATCAGTAGGTTACAGAAAACAGCGGGGCAGGGGATAGTACGGGAGTAGAGGGTACCAAGAGATTGAGGTACAAAGGGCTGAAGGTATCATCAGAGTTTGTGAAGTAAGTCAGTTGTTGTCAAAAAGTCAATGAGAGAGTCCAGATGAAAGGTGGGTCCATCAGTGAGAAAGGAAGGTAAAGAGAGAGCAGCGGAGCGAAGACGACGATGGAGGTAAATTCTGCATGCTCGTTGATAAAGAGGGCAGTCCAACAGAATGTGGCTGACTGATAATAGAGCCTGGCAATTCTCACAGAGAGGAGCAGGGCGCCTCTCCATGAGATATCCATGAGTAAGACGAGTATGGCCAATGCGAAGACGGGAGAGAGTAGTCTCCCAACCTCGACACTGGTGATAAGAAGACGGCCAGTAATCTATACTCGGTTTAATAGATAGAAGTTTGTTACCGAGCATAGTAGACCAACCTTGTTGCCAACGGGTGTGAAGGTGGGAAGATATTGCAGCAAAATAGTCCGTAAATGGAATACCTCTATATGAAACTGGTAGGTCATGTACTGCTGACCTCGCAGCAGTGTCTGCCTGTTCATTGCCCTGTACGTCAACATGACCAGGGACCCAACAAAAAACAATATCTTTATGCTTGGTAAAGATGCGGCGTAGCCAAAGTTGGATACGGAGGACTAAGGGGTGAGGTGTATCAAATTTCTGTATAGCCTGTAAAGCACTAAGGGAGTCTGAGACAACCACAAATGATGACACAGGCATAGATGCAATACGGATAAGTGCTGCAAGGATGGCATACAATTCAGCAGTAAAAATACTAGCCGAAGATAGTAAATGCCCTCGTACGACGCTGTCTGGAAACACTGCTGCGAATCCTACGCCGTCAGAAGACTTAGAGCCATCTGTGTACACAGCAATGGCATGAGAATGAGAGTGGAAGTGGTCAAGAAAAAGAGAGCGGGAAGCGACCATAGACAGTTGGGCTTTCGAGCAAGGGAGAGAGAAAGAACAGACTCGAACAGCTGGAACTTCCCAGGGGGGTAGGGAAAAGTGAGATGCTACATGAACATAGAAAGGTGGTAATTGAAGAGAAGACAAGAGCGAATGAAGGCGAAGAGAGAAGGGACGGAGTAAACAGGGGCAGCGAACAAATAAAGAATGTCTACTAATATCGGTGACCATTCTATAAATGGAAGGATTGCGGAGATCATGAGAGCGTACATAGTAGCGAAGGCAATGGGCATCACGGCAATCGGATAAGGATGGAACTTTCGCTTCTGCATAGAGGCTCTCAACAGGGGAAGAGAGAAAAGCACCAAGGCATAAACGTAATCCTTGGTGATGAATGGGGTTAAGGCTAGAGAAAGTAGCAGGAGATGCCGCTGAATAGATCTGGTCACCATAATCAAGTTTTGATGAAATGAGGGTGGAATGTAGGCGAAGGAGGGTTCGACGATCAGCTCCCCATGAAAGATGAGCAAGGGTTTTAAGAAGGTTCAGCTGGCTGTGACAAGTTGCCTTCAGAGAGGTAATGTGAGGTTTCCAGGATAACCTACGGTCAAAGAGGAGGCCCAGAAACTTGACTGTATCACGTTCAGGGATACGGGAGCCATAGAGGTACAAAGGATGATCGAAGATGACATAGCGTCGAGTGAAATTAATTTGGTGGGTTTTAGTGCTGGAAAATTTAAACCCATGTGTGGTGGCCCAATTGGAAATATGGTCGACCGCATGCTGGAGAGAAACTGTAATGAGGTGACAGTCAGCACCTGCACAGGCAATAGCGAAGTCATCAACATAGTGATGACCAAATATTTGATGGAAGACTAGAGGCCAAATCATTAATAGCAAGGAGAAAAAGTGTTGTGCTCAGAACACATCCCTAGGGGACACCTTCAGCTTGGATAAAGTCCGGGGAGAGCACATTATTAACCCGAACACGGAAATGTCTATCAGTTAAAAAGTTCTTAAGGAAGGATGGTAGATTGCCTCGGAGGCCTAAGGAGTGGGCTTGGGCCAAAATATCATACCTCCAAGTTGTGTCATACGCCTTCTCAAGGTCAAAAAATATGGCAATAACTGAGTGGTTATTCGCAAAGGCATTACGAGCATATGTATCCAAGCGTAGTAAGGGGTCTGTGGTAGAACGTCTCTTACGAAAGCCATATTGACGAGTGGAGAGACTGTTGTGTCTCTCTAAATACCACACTAAACGTCTATTTACTAGGCGTTCCATTACTTTGCAAACTGCACTGGTAAGAGCAATGGGACGATAGTGGGAGGCTTCATGTCCCGTAGTGCCTGGTTTGCAGAAAGGGAGAACAATGGCAGATTTCCACAGCTGTGGAAGAACTCCTTGTGACCAAATAAGATTGAAAAGGCATAATAGGACTGCAAGGGCTGACTGATGTAAATGTTGTAGCATACAAATATGAATGTTGTTGGGCCCAGCTGCCGATGATCGGCAAGCTGAAAGTGTTGCCTCCAGTTCTTGAAGTGTAAAAGGCACATTATATTGTTCTTCTCTGAGAGAAGAAAAGTCCAAGGGTGCTAACTCTCTGGCAGACTTTGAGGAAAGAAATGAGGGGCATAGATGGAGCCCCTGAGAAATACAGACCAGATGATTGCCAATTTCATTGGCAACATCTAGTGGGTTTGCTAAATCAACAACGGCAACCCGCAGAACAGGAGCCGGGTCAGGAGAATATTTACCACTCAGTTTTTGTACTTTTTTCCAGACTGCACTCATAGAGGAAGCAGAGGTGATGGTGGAGACATAATCTCGCCAGCAAGTGCGTTTAGTATCACAGATGACACGGCGAGCGATCGCACGCTTCTGCTTAAAATCAAGAAGTCTCTCCGTGGTTCTATTGTACCGGTACCTGCCCCATGCAGTGCATTTCAAACGTACTGCACGAGCACAAGCAGGAGACCACCAAGGCACGCATTTCTGAGAATGTCTGCCCGAAGTTTGGGGTATAGAATGAGAAGCTGCGGTTAAAACGGAGGACGCGAAGAGGTGTAAAAGCTCATCAGTGGAGGATGAAGTAGGAACCTCACTAAAAACAGTTAGTTGTGAGTAAAGGTTTCTATTTGCTTGATCAAATTGCCAGCGTGGGATACGAAGAGGTGGTGAATATGAAGGGGAAGTAAGAATGATTGGGAAATGATCACTGTCATGTAAATCCAGGAGAACAGACCAGGTGAAGTCTAATGCGGCAGAGGAAGAGCAGACTGAGAAATAGTTGCAAGAGAGAGTATGAGTCCGAGGATCAAAACGGGTGTGAGTACCTGTATTTAAAACATGGAGGGGGTGGGTGGCAAGAAAAGCCTCTAACTGAATGCCACGGGAATCACAGTGAGACCCCCCCAGAGGAAATGATGGGCATTAAAATTGCCAAGTAACAGAATCGGTGGTGGTAATGACGAAACAAGAAAGGCAATATCCGGAATAGATAATGCCCAAGAAGGAGAGAGAGATAAAGAACAGAGCGTATACCACCTATGTAAGTGGATACGGGCTGCTCTGTAATGCAGCAAAGTACGAACAAATAGCTGATGGTGCGGAATATCAGTGCGTAGAAGGGCACTTTCATTAAAGGTCCCATCAGGAAAAGGATCTGAAGAATACAATAAATTATAGCCTGAGATGGGAGAGATAACAGCAGAATGTAATTTTGATTCCTGTAAGCAAACACCAACAGGGAAAAACTGGGAGAGTAACATCTGAAGCTCACCCTGATTACCCCTGAGGCTGCGTATATTCCACTGTAAATAGGCCATGATTGGCAATGATAAAGATACTTGAAATCCACAGGTAAGGGTTCCTATGGACTAGAGGGGTTAGAAAAGTCCACATGCGAAGGCAGCGGAAAATGTCCAAGCAGCAAAGGAACGGTGCGCTGTGAAGAAAGGAGTTGCAGATGGAGGAGAGGAGAGAGAAGGAATAGAGGGTGGATCACTGTCCATTGATGGTTTGGTCTCTGCAATATATTCAGAGATTGCTTCAAGTGTTTTGGAATTCAGAGACGTCGTATGGGAGACAATATTGGAGATGGTAGGGGGAGGATGAGTAAAGATTGGAACTGTAATGGACTGTACCAAGGTACGGGGGGGGGGGGCAAAAGGGTGGAGGGAACTGGAGAAGAAGTGTGGAAGGGGACAGAAGAGGCAGAAACCTGGGAGGTGGCAGAAGAGGAAGAAACTTGGGAGGGAACAGGGGAGGTAGGTATAGTACGAGGAGGAGGGTGAACCTCTACACTTGTAACAGAGCCAGTGAGAGGGGAAGAACCCTGTACAGAGACAGGAAAGGTGGGGTTAAAGGACGTTTTTTTGACTTCTGAGAAGTAGAGGGATGATTGGGAGGAGGTGTCTTACGAGGTCTCGTCGATACTGAGGCTTGTGAGGGAGAACACGAAGAAGCGAGAACAGACTGAGGCGATGAAGTAGGGACGTCTGAGCCTAGGACAGCAAAAGAATTAGATACAGGAGTGACTATGGGAGAGGTAACCACAGAGGAGGCTGCAGAAGATGGGACCCCAGAAGTGGGGGGGACGTTTTGAAACACGGGAATAAGAAACACGAGGTAGTCTCCCTTGGAGGCGGAGATGAGAAACTGCCATGGCATAAGGGAGACCTTCTGCCTCTTTGAGGTAACAGATTTCCCGCTCATTTAAGTAGACTTGGCAACGGCGAGAGTACAAAGGGTGAGCCTCATGAGAATTAAGGCAAGAGGGAGGTCGATTGCAAGATGTATTAGAATGGTCATCGGCACCACAGACTGGGCATTTGGCTATGGATCTGCAATATTTCGCTGGATGGCCAAATCGCCAGCAATTTCTACACTGTTGCGGTGTAGGGGTCACCTTTTGAACTTGTAACCGATGTCCTGCTACATAAACTGAGGATGGGAGTTCACGGCTGTCAAAAGTTAAACGAGCCACATTGCTAGGGTATCGTCTCCGCCCGCGGACAGGAAGAACATAAGTGTCTACCTTGAGGATTGGGAGATCTTGGAGTTCCAGCTGTTCAAGAATGTCATTGCCACATGTCTGGAAATTTTGTCGAACTATGGTATGGGGCAGAATGACGGTACCACTACAAGAATTGAGGGAATGATGTTTTTCAATAGTGACAGGAACAGTATCTATATGGGAAAGAAGAGAAAAATCATGAGCTTGGGTAGCATTCTGTACAGTGATGATGCGCGTACCGCTTTTAAAAGCATGAAAAGAAATATCTTTACCAACATGGCGTAGGAGTGCCTTGCCAATACTGTGGTCGGAAAGATAGGCGGTAGAGGAAGTCGGTCGTAAAGTGAAGAATTTAGTCCATTGTGCAGTCTGAAACTGAGCTTGGAAAGGGAGTGCAGGACGTGTCGATCTTTTCTGAGAAGAATGAGAAGGTGGAGAAGTATCATCAGCAGGTAATTGTCGTTGGCGTTTAGGCGTGGGACCAGAGTTGGTCCGATGTGGAATGGGCCGGCGATTCGAAAATTGCCGCACCGTAGAGGGAGAGGCCGGAAGCATAATTAAAGGAGAGCGGAGGTCAGATAAATCAAAGGAGTCTGTCGAGACCTCGGTACCTGAAGCGGGTGAGGAAACAGCACTGGCAGGAGGTACAGAGGCATGAGGAGTGTCCGAAGAGTGGTCCAAAGATGAGGCGGGGTCAGAACGGGGTGCGGTATCAAGAAGGGGCCCGGGGATACCAGGTTCATGGACTGGTGCTGCCATGGTTAGGTTACTTCTTTCTTTTTGTTTTTAAGAAAAAAAATAAAAAAAAAATAAAAAAAGAATAAAAAAAGGGGGGACCGGGGAGGGATAGGTCCTAGGAGGAATGAAAGGGCCAGAAATCTCCCTCCGCGCCCAAGAGGACCTCAGCACCGCAAGTAGCGTAGATGCAGCGTGGAACCCGTGCCATACCCTACCCATCATGCCAGTAAACCAGCAATCCGGGATAGCAACCTCACATCTGCCGAGCTACCTCGGTGGACAAAAGAGAGGGCGGCCGGATATCTGCCACAAAGCATACCTCCTTCGGCCACCACCCCCGGAATCCGAAAGGTGGCTTCCAGAGACACACCCGTCGCCCGAAAGACACCCAAAGCCACTCTCTGGAATACCGGAGAGGGATCGGGACATCCCCAGGCGATCCAGATTCCATGGCAAACTACGCCACCGCCAAGAACCTCAATGGAATGGGATGGACCCCGGTACCCTTTCCCCTACCTAGGAACTAGCGCGCCTGTGGGAAAAATCCCAAAGCCCAAAAAGAGGAAGGGCAAAAGGGAGGGGTGGCGAGGGGGAGGAGGAAAGGGAAAAGGGGAGGATGGGATAGGGAAGGGGGGATTGGGGGGTAATTAGGTTCGGTCTGAGGAAGGAGACCGACAGGTCTAATTCCTCAGACCAAGAGCCTCTTCACCATGCCAAGGAGCCCCCCTTGAAGAGGCAGTACTGGAGAAACCAGGGGCGTGTACACCAGGGGACATACCAGGTAGTACACCACCAGTGGTACTAATGAAACGCAAAGCGAGACAAAACATCCCACATGGTAATTCCTGCTTCATATTTGCAAATATTCAGGGTTTGAAGTCAAACTAAAATGAGTTAGTTATGTCAGTGGGCTCCTAACAGAAGCAAATGCCATGTTTGGAGCATTTACAGTAACACATACAAGGGATGTTTTGGACAGAGAGATAGATAGAAAACTACAGCATGTATAGATGTGATAGAATCAATACAGTGGACCCCCGGTTAACGATTTTAATCCGTGCAAGAGGGCTCATCGTTATGCGAAATAATCGTTATGCGAATGAATTTTCCCCATAAGAAATAATGGAAATAAAATTAATCCGTGCAAGACGCCCAAAAGTATGAAAAAAATTTTTTTTTACCACATGAAATGTTAATTTTAATACACACAAACTGAAAAAGGCATGCACAATTACATGACACTTACTTTTATTGAAGATCTGGTGATGATTGATGGGATGGGAGGAGGGGAGAGCATTATCTTCTTACTGTTTAGAAGGGGAATCCCCTTCCATTAGGACTTGAGGTAGCAAGTCCTTTTCTGGGGTTACTTCCCTTCTTCTTTTAATGCCACTAGGACCAGCTTGAGAGTCACTGGACCTCTGTCGCACAACAAATCTGTCCATAGAGCTCTGTACCTCCCGTTCCTTCAAGACTTTCCTAAAATGGGCCATAACATTGTCATTGAAATAGTCACCAGCACGGCTTGCAACAGCTGTGTCAGGGTGATTTTCATCTATAAAGGTTTGCAGTTCAACCCACTGTGCACACATTTCCTTAATCTTTGAAGTAGGCACAATGGATTCCACAACTGGCATAGGCTTCTCAGGGTTAGCCCCAAACCCTTCAAAATCTTTCTTAATTTCCATACTAATTCTCACCCTTTTTACCACAGGGTTGGCACTAGAAGCTTTCTTGGGGCCCATGGTCACTTATTTTCCAGAAACAGCACCGAAAACACTGTAATAATACGAAATATTCCGAGTGTATGCTTGGATGTTACCGCGGAGGCTGGCTGGTAAACAATGGGACGGCCGGCACATGTGAGGGCACATTGGACGCGTCTCGGACGAAAATCGGTAAGCGGGTTTTTAATCGGTATGCGCGGCAAAAATTTTGTGATAAAAGTAATCGTTATGCGGAAAAATCGCTATGTGATGCCATCGTTATGCGGGGGTCCACTGTAGTTCACAGGGAGGAGTAGGAATCTATGTAAAGGATACTTTCTGTTGCACAGAAGTGCTGAATTCTATGAATGATATACAGTAAGGCCCCGCTTTACGGCATTTCGCCTTATGGCGTTGTCGAATTATGACCAAAATTTGCTATACGGCAAGCGGTCTTTCAAATACGGCGTCCCCCACCCGGTTTGTTTACATTTTCCGTGACCTCATCTATTTTGTCTGGAAACTTTCCAAAATTTCAAGTGCTTTAAAGTTACTGCATGTTTTATATGTACTCTGATAATTATACTTATGTGTACCTGTACCTAAATATACTTACACACTGCGCTGGTGTGCAGGTACACATTAAAATCGCTAAGTCTCTCTCTACTCATGATGCCAATACTACGTAATAATAATCACTCTTGGGCACACTAAATGTCTTATTTTACATCAATATAGGCATTTTCATTAATCCATCTATGATATTTTCCTCAAAATTATATATGAAACCCATTACATAGCATATAAACATAATACATACACTCACAGAATAAAAATTTACGTAAATATGAGATTTGTTTACAAAGCGGTTGCGTAGGTAGTGTCGGAAGAATTACGTTTTCTCTAGTCAAACTGGGGGATACCTGTGCAAGAAAGGTATAAAATACCGACAATATGAAAGTTAAGACACATGTGCAACATCTGGATATCTTTATTGTAGACGTTTCGCCAACCAGTGGCTTTATCAATACAGATTCTAGGACATAATAGGAAGACAGTAGAACTATATACAAAAGATGAGGTAATCAGTCCCTCGGCCTTGGAGTTAGTGTTCACAGCATCGTGGTGGAGGAGAATCTGGAGAAAAGGCAAGAAGACTGGCGGTTATATACGCGTCGGTGGATAGGGACGGGCAGCAGACGAGGGCAGTCACTGGTAGGCGGGATTCCCCAGTGGAAGTAGGTCCTTCCCAAAGAGATGGGTTAGTTGCAGAAGCCGTGAAGAAGGACCTTCTTCACGGCTTCTGCAACTAACCCATCTCTTTGGGAAGGACCTACTTCCACTGGGGAATCCCGCCTACCAGTGACTGCCCTCGTCTGCTGCCCGTCCCTATCCACTGACGCGTATATAACCGCCAGTCTTCTTGCCTTTTCTCCAGATTCTCCTCCACCACGATGCTGTGAACACTAACTCCAAGGCCGAGGGGCTGATTACCTCATCTTTTGTATATAGTTCTACTGTCTTCCTATTATGTCCTAGAATCTGTATTGATAAAGCCACTGGTTGGCGAAACGTCTACAATAAAGATATCCAGATGTTGCACATGTGTCTTAACTTTCATATTGGGGGATACCTGTAGAAAAATATTCTTTTCGTATGCCTTTACTCTATATATAGCAATTCACGACCCTTGTGGGTTTAGTGCTTTTTATAATAATAATAATATCTTCATTCATTCTAAAAATGGTGTGTTGCTGTTTGTTTATTCTGAACTAACTTGTACAACTTGTACACAATGTAAGAGTATTTGTATTGTGAGGTAACTGTTATTATAATAAAAAAAAATATTCAGGTAAATGTTTTACAAACTCTTAAAAATGGACGTGAATGAACTAAAAGTAGACACACATTAATACGCATTTATTTCGCCTGACCAAGTGATCGTCCACTACCTGTTCAGTTTGTGTTCTTAAATTGTCTCAATTCTGTATCTCGTTCTCTCTCTCGTTAACTAGTTGGCTCTCATTGACGATGGCGTCTAAGGTTAGCTGTGATAAAAAGAGAAGTCGTAAGCCTCTTGCTTTAAGTGCCAAGTTAGAGGATGATGGTGTGCCATTCTGATTTTATTCAATAAACACCCTGCTACTCACCTCTCACACATTAATATTAATATTTTAAGGTAAGTAATAAGTGTATCTTACCTTTTATTGTGCTTTTAATGCTTATTTCTATTGCTAACTTAATATAAGTTAGTGTAAACTTGTTGTCTGGCATTTATTGCATATTTTATGTGTGCTCTGATAATAATACTTGTGGACCTGTGTGGTAGCCGGGTGGAGGGACAACATTACGTTTTCTCTGCTCAGCCATCAGAGAAAATGTGTATGAATCTGCGTTTGGCCCAGCCACTCCCTCACTCCGCTTTTGTTTACAATTTTCAGCATGAATTATTCATTACTTCTACCTTCGTTTATGATGGCATCTAAAGGTAGTTGTTAGAAATGATTAAATTCAGTGAACAAGGCATGTCAATGTTAATAATATGGCTTTTGGACCACAGTGTAGGTAGCCGGTAGGTGTAGCCCAGGCGGGCTACACCTACCGGCTACCTACACTGACTTCCAACAAATAAATACTACTCACCTCTCTTCCTATATTAAGACTACACATATTTTAAGGTAAATAATGAGTGTACTGTATGTGTATTTTACCTCTCTGGGATGTTTTAAATATCGTATATTTAGTATGAGACGGAGCCAGGGCTACCTGCACCTGACTTCCTACAAATAAGTACTACTCACCTCTCTCCCTATATTAAGATTACAAATACTTTAAGATAAGTAATGAGTTTACTGTGAATGTATTTTACTTTGTGTGTTTTTAATGCCTGGTTCTATTACTAACTTAATATAATTTAGTGTAAACGTGTTGTCTGGCATTTATATGCATTTATAAATAGAAAAAATGGTGTTCTGCCTTCCAGCGATGTCTGCTTTCCGGCGACAGCCTGGAACCTAACCCTACTGTACTAGAAATTCTAGGCAATAAAGTTGAAAATAGGAATTTGGTAATTATTCTAGTATACAAACCACCATCAGCAACTGCTGAGGAATTCACAAATCAGTTAAGTAAGATAGATAGCTATCTGGATAGGCTAGAAAATCCTACACCAAATATTTTACTCCTTGGAGATTTTAATCTCCCTCATGTAAAATGGAAGATGGCGCAACATAATGTTATACCAGAAATATCTCCGGGAAGTACCCTGGCTCAACAGGCACATACCAGGGAACTAATGAGGCTTTGTGAAAAGTACTCTCTAAACCAACAGGTAATTGATCCCACCAGAAATGAAAATGCCCTGGATTTGATATTTACAAACAACGAGGAACTGATTAGAGACATAACAGTTACAAAAACAATATACTCTGATCATAACATCATAGAGGTTCAAACTAGTATTAATTCAGGGGTAGGAAACTGCCTCACTAATTTTAGAGACGGGATGTTTAGTAAGTTTAATTTTAACAACCATAGAATTGACAGGGAAAAAATAAACCAAGAGTTATCAGACATACTCTGGGAATCAGACATGAGCACCCTAAATCCCCACTAGTGCCTAGAGAAGCTGAATACAGAAGCATACAAAGTACAGTGGACCCCCGCCTTACAAACTCATCGCGTTATGTTAAATCCGCTATACGAAGCATTTGAATGCAAAAATTTTGCCTCGCCTCACGATAAAAAACTCACCTTATGTGATTCGTCCGGGAGGCATCCCATGTGTGGCGTCAGCGCCAGTGTTTATAAGCCAACCAGTGCAGTCGCATCTACGCATAAATTCGGTACATTTCACATTATCCCAGTGTTTTTAGTGCTTGTAACTGCAAAATAAGTCACCATGGACCCCAAGAAAGCTTCTAGTGCCATCCCTGTGGTAAAAAGGGCAAGAATTTGTATGGAATTGAAAAAAGAAATGTGTGCAAAGTGGGTTGAACTGCAAACCTTTACGGATGAAAATCACCCTGAAACAGCTACTGCAAGCCGTGTTGGTAACCTGTACAATGACAATGTTATGACCCATTTTAGGAAAGTCTAAGGAACGGGAGGTACAGAGCTCTATGGACAGATTTGTTGTGCAACAGAGGTCCAGTGACTCTCAAGCTGGTCCTAGTGGCATTAAAAGAAGAAGGGAAGTAACCCTGGAAAAGGACTTGCTACCTCAAGTCCTAATGGAAGGGGATTCACCTTCTAAACAATAACTTCCACACACTCCCCTCCTCCCATCCCATCAATCATCACCAGATCTTCAGTAAAGGTAAGTGTCATGTATTCTATTCTTAGTAGAGTAGTAATTGTGCAGGTCTTCTTCAGTTTGTGTGTATTAAAATTAATATTTCATGTGGTAAAATTTTTTTTTTTTCATACTTTGGGGTGTCAGGAACGGATTAATTTGATTTCCATTATTTCTTATGGGGAAAATTAATTCGGCTAACGATAATTTCGGCTTACGATGAGCTCTCAGAAACGGACTAATATCGTAAGGCAGGGGTCCACGGTATGTATGAAACATGTACTATTGAGGAAACCCAGAAGATCAGATATAGAGAGAGAGCATAGGAGATGGTACAGAAGAAGAAAACAGGTTACTGATCTGCTTAAAAACACAAATATGCTACAACAGAGGAAAGATAGACTTAGCAGAGAGATCACTGAATTAGAGCAAAAACTTAGGATGTCATACCTCACAGAAGTACAAAAGGAACAAAGGGCCATACAGGATACTGCAAGAAACCCAAAATATTTCTATTCCTACACAAAATCCAAGCTAAGAACTACCTGTAAAATTGGACCACTACTGAGAGGAGACTCGTATACTGACGACGAACAGGAAATGAGTGAAATCCTAAAAGAACAGTAGTAGGTAGTAGGGCACTAGCTAAAAATTACAGACCAGTAGCCCTAACCTCTCACATCATAAAAATCTTTGCAAGAGTGATGAGACGGCAGGTTACAAATTTCATGGGCCAGCACAACCAACATAACCCGAACCAGCATGGTTTTAGAGCAGGACGATCATGTCTGTCACAGCTGCTGAACCGTTATGACAGAATTACGGAGGCACTGGAAGACGACCAAAACGCAGATGTGATTTACACAGATTTTGACAAATGTGATCATGGAGTGATAGTGCACAAAATGAAGGCCATGGGCATTATGGGGAAGGTAGGCAGATGGATTTTCGGTTTCCTAACACACAGAACACAAAAAGTAGTAGTGAACAGGGCAAGATCCAGCATCAGTCAGGTCAAAAGCTCAGTGCCCCAAGGCACTCTCCTGGCACATCTGCTGTTTCTCATCCTCATAGCAGACATAAACAAAAACACCCGGCACACTTTTGTATCATCATTTGCAGATGACACTCAAATAAGCATGAAAGTCAGTACAGTAGAGGACACTGAAAAAGTACAGGACAACATGACGTTCAATGGTGATAAGTTCCGGATGCTTGGGTATGGAAAGAATGAAGAACTCAAAAGGAGCACTATATACAAAACTCAAGAGGGTCACCAAATAGAACGTAAGTAACATGTAAAAGACCTAGGAGTAATTATGTCAGCGAACCTTTCTTTTAAAGACCATAACAAGACAAAGATCACGACAGCCAGGAAGATGATGGGGTGGGTATTGAGAACTTTCAAAACAAGGGAAATAATGCCAATGGTGACTCTCTTCAAATTGCTAGTGCTCCCTCACTTAGAATATTGCTCAGTGCTGACGGCCCCATTCAAGGCAGGAGAAATATCTGAGCTGGAACAAATACAGAGATCGTTTATGGCTCACATTGAGCCTGTAAAGCACCTAAACTACTGGGAATGCCTGCAAGTCTTGAACATGTATTCATTGGAGTGGAGGAAAGATAGGTACATGATAATATATACCTGGAAGGTACTCGAGGGCTTGGTCCCAAATCTGCACACTGCCATAATAACATACTGGAGTGAGAGATATGGGAGGAAGTGTAAAATAAACCCAGTGAATAGCAAGGGTGCAATGGGGACAAAAAGAAAACACTGTATCAACATCCGGGGTCCCAGATTATTCAACATCTTGCCAAAAGATATCAGAAACACAGCTGGAACCAGTGTAGAAGCCTTCAAGAGGAAACTGGACAAGTATCTTCACCAGGTGCCAGATCAACCAGGCTGTGATAGATATGTGGGGCAGCGGGCCTCCAGCAGCAAGAGCCTGGTTGACCAGGCAAGCACCAGATGAGCCTAGCCCATGGCTGGGCTCAGAGAATAGATAAACTCTCGAAACTCTTCAAAGGCAAAGCAAAGGTCAAAGGTTCCCTGATGAACCTGAATACCTGTCTCTCTTCCTTGGCATTGTAGGACCTTATGAATGTAATAATGATCATGGGGTGATCACTAAATCTATAGGGTATATCAGGCCAAATTTCTTATATTATTTCAAGAGCCCCTCTCGAGCATCAAGGAATCCCCTCCCCCCTCATTGAGAGGGCCTGAAAGCAAAAGATATTTCATCTTTTGCTGATAGAAAAAGAAGAGACACAACAATCACATTGAACATTATAAAACATAAAAACAACTGACACTTCATAACAGCAACTTGCATATGAAGCCAGGCCTGCAAACTAAGAAAGAGGGGTTGCCCAATGGAATGGTTGACAAGCTAGCATTACAATGACGAAACTTTCAAGCTCTTAATGACAGGTTAAATACTGCAAGTCCTTCCATCACCTGGGTATCACGTACATACAAGCCCCATCCTGCACTAGACCTACCACTTGGTGGATGATCTGCTCATAGCCTGGGCCAGCTATGTATGACCTACTACATCCTCTTTCACATGCTAGGCCTGGGACAGTTCAAACATCCCAGGCTATGGCTCTGTTGTTCCATGCCTTGAAGCAACATCCTATCTCTCTTCCTTGGTGCTTGCCCCTAGTGTTGGTCCCTCTCATTTTCACATGACCTGCTTTAAAAAAAATTTAATTTCAGTCACAGAGAATTGACCCATAGGGGTCATACAACACCTGGGAATTATTCAGGTTCAATCCAAGGATCAAGAGGCCCCTCACTAGCATAAGAACATAAAAATCAAGAAACAATGCAGCAGGCCTACTGGCCCATATTAGTTAAGTTCTTCTCAAAACCAACCATTCCCACCCACCTAATTGTCTAGCCTTTTCCTAAAAGCCACCCAAGAATTTGCTTCAGTACTTCAGGTACTAATCAAACCCAGACTTTCTGCTCATATATTTGTCTAATCTCTTTTTAAAGCTACCCAAGATTCTAGCTTCTATTACCCTGCTTGGGAGATTACTTCACTCATTGACAACTCTGTTTGAACACTAGTACTTTACTATGTCCGTTCTAAATATAAATTTATCTAATTAATATCCATTATTTCTAGTTCTTATGAGAGTCAATATCCTCAGATCTTTATATTGCCTTTGTTTATGCATGTCATCCACTTATAAACTCCAATGATATCTCCCCTCATTTTATGTCTCTCAAGAGAGTGATGGTTCAAGGCTCTCAATCTATCCTCGTATGAGGGGTTTCTCATACATACAGTATATTAACTTTGCTATCCTTCTCTGAATGTTTTTCAATGCATTTATATCCATCCTGTAGTATAGTAATCAAAAATTGAGCTGCAAAATCTAAGTGAGGCAATGGAAATAAACACACTGAGCTTTATCAAGTCATAAACAGACCTACCCAGGTAAAGAGTGCATGAGTATACAGTGGACCCTCGACCAACAGCATTAATCCGTTCCAGAGAGCTAGCTGTTAGTTGATTTTGCCGTTAGTTGAATTAATTTTCCCCATAAGAAATAATGGAAATCCAATTAATCCGTTTCAGACAGCCAAAAGTATTAACAAAAAATTTTTTTTTTTAAAGATTAAATATAAATATACATACAGAAAACAATGGCAAATATAAAGCACTAATAAAATGGATAAATGAACATTTAACATCACACTTTCCTTTATTGACTGGACTTGTTGGTGTATGACAGACACGTAGGAGGCAAGAGGAAGACAAGTTTATTATGCTTCAATATGACGCTAATATCATCTCTATGGCTTATTTATCTATCACAATTCATCTAATATGATATTATAAACAATATTAATAACATAGAAACATGATATATACTCTAGAATGAATAAAATATATCATAATTTATGAGAGGAGTAAATAGTGTAAGTGTTGGTGGCGGTGGAGGCTTCTGCCA
Source organism: Cherax quadricarinatus (assembly GCF_038502225.1). Lineage (NCBI taxonomy): Eukaryota > Metazoa > Arthropoda > Malacostraca > Decapoda > Parastacidae > Cherax > Cherax quadricarinatus. Next base: position 4,871,274 of record NC_091339.1, read on the forward strand.
CCAACACCATCACACTTAAGCAATGGATGTAATTTATAAATAAGAAATATTTACATTTTAATTTATAAATAAGTTTATTCAGGTATACACAAATACAGTTACATAGATTATCATACATAGCAGCATATGTGTAAAGTACCTAGGATAACCCAAAAAAGTCAGTGACTTTCATATTTCTATTGGGGTCCTTTTATATTTACACTTAATATATTTACTTTTATGCTTACACTTTTATATTTACACTTACCTTGGAGGAGATGTTAGTTCAATTAGTTTGATGGAGGAGATGCTGGCAGAGGTTTAGGGTAGTGGAAGATAGCAGGCCGGCATATGTTCACACAGCCAACAACTTTGGAGAGTTACTTTCGTGTCTTTTTCTATCACTTACTCACTTAACTTACTTGCTACACTGTTAATTCTACACTTTATCCCTGGCTGGCACTATAGCCTTCATCGATACCTGCTACTTTAGTATCGTAGAATCGCTGCAGAAGGCACATTCTCCCCTCTCTCTTCCTCCTCCACTTTGCTACGAGTTTTTTCTTGAATTTTATTGTGTTTCTTTCCTTCTTTATCACAGGGCTGGCACTAGAAACTTTCTTTGGATCCCGCTCAGGCCACACTCCGGCCTGAGTGAGATGAACGCCGTTAGATGAGTCATTTTTTTTTTATGCCAAAGAGCGTCATTAGACGAATTTACCATTACTTGATGCCGCCGTTGGTGGGGGGTCCACTGTATATATATAGAGTGGAGAGTCAGGTGGAGATGGACCTGCAAGGGATGGGCGGGTGTGTATGTAGTTATGTTAGTTAATGAAGTTTCCTGGCAAAGGGTTCATCTATGCTATATAAGTGTTACGAGTATGGCCATACCCGTTTTATTTTATAATAGGATATGCCCCTTTATTTTATATATATATGTTAAGGCTAATATTAATGCTAATATTGTATTATGTTTTGTTAGGCTTTAATATTATTTCCATGTAGTGGGAAACCACTAGGTTTAAGTGCCGGTTACCAGTTCAGGTACTGAGGTCTCCCTCAGTCACGTGACCAACCTGACGTCGGCTTACCACTCAGTGGTACCGTCAGTAGGTTCACAGCACCTGCTCAGAGTAGGTTCCCACGCTCGCTCAGAGTGGCTTCACAACACTGACTAGTACTCCCACTTCTAGTCTGATTTCTAAGAGTTCACTGATCATATTACCTGAAATCGTATTTTAGCAACACATTGATTGCTTGACTCTACTACTGGGAATTGTTTCCTAGTAGACTCTTGTGTTGTAACAATAGTTTTGTATATATAAAATAGTATCCTTGATGTGTAAAGGAAAAAAAACAATTTTATTGCTCTATTTTAATTAAAATATAGCTCATAACTATATGATCCCATGTACGTTTTATTGTTATTAAAGAGACGGATTTTATTTGAGTTTTGGCCATCCTACAGAAAGAAGGTTAACAAAGTCCTTTTTAAAAGGCTATATTGGCTGCACTAAAACCTTGTTGCTATGGAGTTCCCCCTAGACAATAGCCAACCAAGTAACTGATAACCCATCAAGGATCAGTAACCCAATGTTATATAATCCATATCGCAACAATAAGCCATTGAAATTGTTAGATATACAGATAAGTGGCGAGTCCAGGATTCTGTAGTACCGAGTATCTTCTTCCTTAACCCTTAAACTTTCCAAACCTATATATACGTTCACTCGCGCAGCGCCCCGAATATTTTGAAAAAAAAAAGAGCACCTTTTTCTAAGTATCATAGAATAAAAAAGAAATTTAGGGTCAGTACTTACGGAGATATGAGGCCGAGAAGTTGGCACTGGATGCTCATGTGACAGCAGCATCGAGTCCTGCCGCTTGCAGAAGTGATGCCGATGTACCTTTTTTTTTATTCTTCATATTTTATGTAATTTTTATGTTCTGATAATTACAATTTGTAGTAATTCTTGTCACTTTATAACCAATCTTTGTTCTGACACTAGTATTAGGTACTGAAATTGTCACAAACATACTGACAGGTGGACATTTACACCTGCCTTGGAATATAAACAAAGTATTTATAGGTCCCAGCAATGTTTTGGAGGAGGAGGATGATGATGATGATAATGATTGATGAGCGATTGATTGATGATTGATTTAAGAATAATACATGAACTACATGAACCCACGTAGACCACAACATGACCCAAGAATACTAAGAATGTAACCCAAATCTTGACAAAATTAGAAGATCTAAGGAAGACAGCCCTGCTAACCCAAACACTGCCTCCGCTGCCAGACAACCACTTAACCCAAGCTCCGAGAAAACAAGCCTTCTCCTCCATTGCTACACAGTATCTACTTCAGTGATACTATGAAAGGATATCGCAGAAGAAACAACACCAGTAATAAAAGAATAACAGCAAGGACCCTAGAACTCAACTTGTCTACCCAGCAGGACGCCGGTGTATCATCAACCCCCCTCACCACCGCCACCCAGGGAACAACAACAACAAACATGGCTGACTCCCCCTCCAACTCCACTCCCTTCAAAGGATTCATCCATGATAACTCAGGTATGATTATTCCTGACAATATCAAGGACTACATCGTTGCTCTAGAAAATGAAATCAAAGATATCAAAGCAACACTCGAGCGACGAGAATCCAAGATAACCAACCTCGAGAATAAGATCCAAAACCTTGAAGAGAAGATTACATCGGGAAGTGTTGACACAGAAAATACTCTATAAAAGCAGCTATAGCCAGTCACACTGAGCAAATAACAACAATAAATATGAAGGTTGAAGAAGCAATCAAGGACTGGAATCAGAACATGCACACTCGACTAAATGAATACCTTGATTTCCAAGACGACAAAACTGAACAAGATAAGTTGTCTGATGCAGTTATAATAAACAGTCCACACATTCCTAGTGACATAACACAAGCACAGTGCAAAGAAACTGCTATCAGGATAATACAGAACCACGTACAAGTCATCGTGCAAAACAATGAAATCAAAGAAACACGTTTGTTAGGAAAACCAGGAAGTAAACACAGTATAATGATCCGACTTCATTCATACGATAAAAGAAAGGACCTAATTAAATCAGCAATTACAATCAAAAATGGAGTGTACATAAATGAGTGTCTAACAAAAAAACGTCAAAACCTTCTGTTCAGGTTGAGAAAACTTAAACAGGAAAACAAAATACATCAGTGTTTCACGCGAGATGGGAAAATACTCGTAAGGAAAACATCAACAGGACAACAATATACCATCTCAAACGAACACGATTTCTCTACCTTCCTTAGAAAAGCTGACATTTCTGTAACAGATTAGATAAGTGCCCTTAATACATATATACGTGTGGTGCATATAGTGTACGTTACTATTATATTGTACATTATTATTTTTATTATTTTTCATCACTAGCTAATGCCAACTACCTCCAATACTCTATACTACTTTCTTTTTTTTTTTTTTTTTTTTTTTTTTTTTTTCAACAAGTCGGTCGTCTCCCACCGAGGCAGGGTGACCCAAAAAAAAGAAAGAAAATCCCCAAAAAGAAAATACTTTCATCATCATTCAACACTTTCACCACACTCACACATTATCACTGCTTTTGCAGAGGTGCTCAGAATATAACAGTTTAGAAGCATATACGTATAGAGATACACAACATATCCCTCCAAACTGCCAATATCCCAAACCCCTCCTTCAAAGTGCAGGCATTGTACTTGCCATTTCCAGGACTCAAGTCCGACTATATGAAAATAACCGGTTTCCCTGAATCCCTTCACTAAATATTACCCTGCTCACACTCCAACAGATCGTCAGGTCCCAAGTATCATTCGTCTCCATTCACTCCTATCTAACACGCTCATGCACGCTTGCTGGAAGTCCAAGCCCCTCACCCACAAAACCTCCTTTACCCCCTCTTTCCAACCCTTTCGAGGACGACCCCTACCCCTCTTTCCTTCCCCTATAGATTTATATGCTTTCCATGTCATTCTACTTTGATCCATTCTCTCTAAATGACCAAACCACCTCAACAACCCCTCTTCTGCCCTCTGACTAATGCTTTTATTAACTCCACACCTTCTCCTAATTTCCACACTCCGAATTTTCTGCATAATATTTACACCACACATTGCCCTTAGACAGGACATCACTGCCTCCAACCGTCTCCTCGCTGCTGCATTTACCACCCAAGCTTCACATCCATATAAGAGTGTTGGTACTACTATACTTTCATACATTCCCTTCTTTGCCTCCATAGATAACGTTTTTTGACTCCACATATACCTCAACGCACCACTCACCTTTTTTCCCTCATCAATTCTATGATTAACCTCATCCTTCATAAATCCATCCGCCGACACGTCAACTCCCAAGTATCTGAAAACATTCACTTCTTCCATACTCCTCCTCCCCAATTTGATATCCAATTTTTCTTTATCTAAATCATTTGATACCCTCATCACCTTACTCTTTTCTATGTTCACTTTCAACTTTCTACCTTTACACACATTCTCAAACTCATCCACTAACCTCTGCAATTTTTCTTTAGAATCTCCCATAAGCACAGTATCATCAGCAAAAAGTAACTGTGTCAATTCCCATTTTGAATTTGATTCCCCATAATTTAATCCCACCCCTCTCCCGAACACCCTAGCATTTACTTCTTTTACAACCCCATCTATAAATATATTAAACAACCATGGTGACATTACACATCCCTGTCTAAGACCTACTTTTACCGGGAAGTATTCTCCCTCTCTTCTACACACCCTAACCTGAGCCTCACTATCCTCATAAAAGCTCTTTACAGCATTTAGTAACTTACCACCTATTCCATATACTTGCAACATCTGCCACATTGCTCCTCTATCCACTCTATCATATGCCTTTTCCAAATCCATAAATGCAATAAAAACTTCCCTACCTTTATCTAAACACTGTTCACATACATGCTTCAATGTAAACACCCGATCTACACATCCCCTACCCACTCTGAAACCTCCTTGTTCGTCCGCAATTCTACATTCTGTCTTACCTCTAATTCTTTCAATTATAACCCTACCGTACACTTTTCCTGGTATACTCAGTAAACTTATTCCTCTATAACTCATATTGCTCATAATTTTAAATTACAAGTCAAATCTTACTCCAAATTAATAATATTCATTATTCTTACCTGTCCATTTAATTTTGTTTATCACTACTTGTTTTTTAGTCACTTTTCATTGTGTATGCAATTAGTGTATATTCCAATTACTTTTTTGCAAGTACCAAAACTATCTTTTGCTAGCTAGTACCAACTACCTCATTTTTTTTACTTTTATTGTGCAATAAACTGCTCAATTTATTTAATATTACAAATCAGATCTTACTCCTAAACCAATATTATTTCATAGTGACCATCTGTCCATTTAACTTTGTTTACCATTACTTAATTTTAGTCCCTTATATATTTTCTCCTTTATTTTAGCTTTATATAACTACCCTAGTTTATATATTCACAATTGTTAAAATAATCAAGGTGCTATTCTCAGGTGCTAAAGTAGAATAAGTTCACAATTTTGCCATTATATTCCAAAGCTCATTTGTTTGATTACCACTTTATTGTTCACCACAACTTATATTAGTCCCTTTTATATTATAATTTTATACTATAATTCTAACTTTAAAGAATTACCTTTATAGTACTACCTACTATCATATTCCCAAGCTCCATTATTTGATCATCACTTTATTTGTATTAGTCCCTTTTATATTGTCTCCTTTATTTTAGCTTAAAAAAAAAAAAAAACTACCTTAGCTCATTATTTTACATTTGTTAAATAATTCAGGTGCTATTTTTTAGCTTAAGACTATTTACTTTGTTTTATACTTAATTCTAACTATAGATTCACTACAAATCTTATGATTACAAGCATTGATCCTGATACCAACCTCTTATTTAATGACTTAAATGAATCAAACAGTTACTGTAATTACTACACTGCAGAACAATCAAAGGCACTTCTCAGTGCCAACAACAACATAACTATCTTTAACTACAATATCAGATCTTTAAGCAAGCATTACGTTGACCTCATAGCATTACTAAATTCCTTACATGCCAATATGTCCATCATTACACTAACTGAAACCTGGCTAAAGCCTGATAGTACAGATGTCTATGCCATTCCTGGTTACACAGCCATACACAACTGTAGGCCAGACCAACAAGGGGGTGGCACAGCCATATACTACTCAGACCAACTAGAATGTATCACTAATACTTGCACAAGGGATGAACATGGGGAATATATAATAGCCAAATTCAAATCCAAATACCTACAAAAACCTCTCACATTGATAAACATCTACAGAGTTCCACAGTCAAACATTAGCCAATTTAGTCAAAACCTAGGAAGTATGATAACTGATGCACGCATGAACAAAGATCACTTACTACTCTCAGGTGACTTCAATATAAATCTCCTGCAAGACCAGGACCCACACATTACTGAATTCACAAACACAATGAGTAACTGTATGTTGCTACCAACAGTAACAAAACCTACAAGAGTTACAGAGACTAGTGTTTTCCTACTTGACCACATCTGGACCAACACCATATCCCCTTTAAAATCAGGCATAATTACAGATAATACCACAGACCACTACCCTACTTTCCTCATAACAACTCTTGGTAAATTACCCCAAGACACTACTAAAGTCACCTTCAGACTTCACAATGAGGCAGCCATTAATAACTTCACAACAGCAGTAGCAAACATTGACTGGCACACTGAGCTAGAAATCTATACAGATATTGACGAATGTATTAATAATTTTCTAAAAAAGACCCAATACCTCTATAACAAGCACTGCCCTAAAAAAACTAAACAGATGACAGCTAAGAGACTGAACAGTCCCTGGCTAACACCCAGCATTCTCAAATCCATAAATACAAAACACCAATATGAAAAACAGTACAGAATGGGTCACATAACCAGAGACCAAACAAAACGTTACTCGTCACTCCTAACCAGCCTGATAAGAAGGGCAAAAAAATTGTATTATGAGAACAGATTATCCAACTTACGAGGTGATATAAAAAAGACCTGGAAAACCCTATCAGAAATTCTGGGAACAAAAAAGATATCACGAAATAGCGAAATAAAATTAGCAAAATCAGATGAACCCCAACTCCCACCAACAGAAACAGCAAACAGACTCAATGATTTCTTCTCCACTATAGGACAAAACCTTGCCAATAAAATCCCAAGCTCGGATACCCCACCAAATGACTACCTCACCGGCAACTACCCGAACACACTGTTCCTAGCTCCGACTAACCCATACGAAGTCTCCCTTATTATTAACACACTAAAAAACAAGGCAGGAGATTTAAGTACCTTACCACCCTTTATATACAAAAAAGTGTCACAAGTGCTATCACCAATCATTGCAACACTCTTTAACAAATCCATTGAATCCTCCACCTTCCCTACAGTACTCAAAATAGCAAGGGTCACCCCGTTCCACAAAGGAGGAGACCAAACAGAGTTGAATAACTATAGGCCAATATCCAACTTACACCCTCTCTCAAAAATCTTCGAAAAATTAATTCATAAACGAATCTACTCCTACCTTATCTCCCAAAACATACTCAACCCCTGCCAATTTGGATTCAGGCCTAATAAAAATACTAATGATGCTATTATACACATGCTAGAACATGTATACACTGCAATAGAGAAAAAAGAAGTCCCACTGGGGATCTTCATTGACTTACGTAAAGCTTTTGATACAGTTGACCATGACTTGCTCCACGTAAAATTGTCACACTATGGTATAAGAGGGCACTCCCTCAACCACCTCAAGTCATACCTCAGCAACAGAAGCCAATATGTGTATGCAAATGGGGCAAACTCTTCTGCACAACCAATTACAGTTGGTGTCCCACAGGGAAGTGTCCTTGGCCCTCTTCTCTTTCTCCTATACATAAATGACCTACCAAATGCTTCGCAATTACTCAAACCCACACTATTTGCAGATGACACTACATACGTCTTCTCCCACCCGAGCCCAGTCACGCTAGCCAATACTGTAAATACCGAATTACAGAAAATATCTACCTGGATGAGGACTAACAAACTTACACTAAACATTGAGAAAACCTACTTCATTCAGTTTGGTAACAGAGCTACAGATGTCCCTCTTAACATAATGATAAACGGATCACCTATCACAAAGCTAACAGAGGGAAAATTCTTAGGAATCCACCTTGATAATAGACTCAAATTTCATACACATATACAACAAATTTCTAAGAAAATTTCCAAGACTGTAGGCATACTATCGAAGATATGATACTATGCTCCACAGTCAGCCCTCCTGGCCCTATATCACTCTCTTATTTACCCCTATCTCACCTATGGAATTTGTGCATGGGGCTCAACAACAATTAACCATCTCAGACCACTAATTACCCAACAAAAGGCTGCAGTTAGAATGATAACAAATTCTCACTACAGGCAGCACACTCCACCAATATTCAATACACTAAACCTACTCACCATACAAAACATCCATACTTATTACTGCACCTATTACATACATAGAACTCTTAACTCTGATATTAACCCTCCCCTCAAACATCTCCTTGCCAACCTCAACAGAACACATGACCATAACACAAGGCACAGATCACTCTTTGATGTTCCTCGTGTCCATCTCACACTATGCAAAAACTCAATGCACATAAAAGGCCCTAAAATCTGGAATTCATTACCTGTAAATATAAAAGAAACACTACCTGTTTATAAATTCAAGTCTATTCTCAAAGATCACTTACTCACCCAAAACCAAATAAATACTGAATAACTGAACCTTATAAATTGTATATCTTAAATGTTTCTCACAATTATATCACATAAATGTTAAACCTAAAACCCAATCTAACTTTATTATTTTCTAAATACACTACCTAACAGAATACTCCATTCTACTGAATGTACAACAATGCATACAACCATATGACCTGTCTTTGTAATACTCATTTGTGCTTTATAGTTATCTGTTTACATTAATGTTTTATCACTGATTTCATCATTGCTTAGTTAATCTTAAGCCAGCCCGTAATGCTATGCATAGTATAAGTGGCTTTGGCATGCTGCTCTTACCTGTATTTTTTGTACCTCTGTATGTGTGCTCAAATTGTTAATAAATAAATAAATAAATAATATGTTCCCTTGAAGCATGAAAAACAAAGTCCACCCCTGACAGTGACATGATAAGGGGAGATAACATCTGATAAGAGCTGATGTTTGATGAGTGTAAAGGAGGGTGGGGGAGGGCACAGCTGATAAGAAAAGATTAGATGACCATCACCCTCAATTTGTTTTTGCTGGTACACAAACATTTCTGTCTATTTGTCTGTCTGTCAAGCTCTCTGTCTCAGAGAGAGCCACAAGACTGCGTCATCACCTTTACTCACATCTTCAAGCAGAGTATAGCACTTTGTCTGGATTTTTGGGTTATCCTAGGTAATTTATACTACATATACAGTGGACCCCCGGTTAACGATATTTTTTCACTCCAGAAGTATGTTCAGGTGCCAGTACTGACCGAATTTGTTAACATAAGGAATATTGTGAAGTAGATTAGTCCATTTCAGACCCCCAAACATACACGTACAAACGCACTTACATAAATACACTTACATAATTGGTCGCATTCGGAGGTAATCGTTATGCGGGGGTCCACTGTACTTGTATTTATGTGTACCTGTGAGACAAAGATAGATTGAAAGAGATAGACAAAGAGACAGAGATCGACAGACCCTAAACTTGGGGTTAACATCATTTTCCTCTTAAGAGAAGTGTTAATATATTACATCGGTGAATCTTTGGTCACTGTTTGCTCTAGCTGGTGCTCAATTTAACTGGTGCTCCCACAAGGTACTAAGTGGTCCCAGATTTTTTTAATACTGCCCACACCGAGTGTTAAGACCAATTCTATGCTGACCAGGCATCTCAGGCCAATCGTGCCAAATTTGGAGGCAGGAAAAATAAAACGTATATATACATTTGGGCGCTACTACACGAGTGAACGTATATATAGTTTGGACCTTTAAGAGTTAATAGTTGATTAAATGGTTGTGAAACTTTCAGCACTGAATGCAGGCATTCCTTAAACTGTCTGTTCTGCAATGTACAGATCTCTGGATGTCTCACCCATGTATAACTGGTTGCAGTCATTTCAAGGGATTATGTATACCCCTGCAGAGGATTGAACCTTGTCTGTTGTCAATAAAGGATCGCATACTGCATTTGAGTTTATTTTTCCATCTAAGTGAGGCCTTACTAGTGATGTGTAGAGCTATAAAATAATTTTTGGACTCCTTTACTTATTGTGCACACTTAGGCACTTTTGTCTTAGCTTCAGATTTCTCCTTACCATGAATCCCACATTCTATATGATCAAGCTCTACATCATCTAGTTTATAGCATATTTTCATTCCCAAAGATTAGGACATTAAACTTGTCTACACTGAACTGCATCTGCCACTTCTCAGACTATGACATTAATATGGCCCAATTCTCCTTTAATTTATTGGCGACTTCCTTGTTATTGCTTCGTCAAGGTCATTAATGTAAATTTTGAACAACAATGGGCCCAAAACTGATCCTTGTGGAATGCCACTGGTGACCAGTCCCCATTCAGAGTTGACCCCATTAATGTAAACTCTGCTTCCTATTGGTCAGCCATGCCTCAATCCAAGTTAGAACTTTTCCTCCTATACCATGACCTCCCACTTTTCTTAATAGTCTTTTGTGAGGTACTCTTTTGTAGACTGTATTGAAATCCAAATAAACATTACTTTATCGTTGTTCACTGCTTCACTTGCTTTGTTAAAGAATGTCAGTAAATTTGTCAGGCAGGAATGACTTCTTGTGAATCCATCTTGAGAGTCATTAATCAAATTATGCTCATTAACCCGTAAACGGTCCAAGCAGATCTACGTTCACATGTGTAGTACTACAAAAGTAGATCTAAGTTTTTTTTACATATTTTCAAATATAACAAAAAAAAAGTAGATCAAAGTTTTTTTACACATTTTCAAATGTAGAAAAACAAAAAGAAGATCTACTTTTTTTACATACGTTCAAATGTTGAAAAAACGTATATATATGTTTGGACCGTTTACGGGTTAAGGTGGCATCTAATAATTTTTTTTTTCAACAAGTCGGCCGTCTCACCCAAAAAGAAAGAAAATCCACAAAAAGAAAATACTTTCATCATCAACACTTTCACCTCACTCATACATAATCACTGTTTTTGCAGAGGTGCCCAGATACAACAGTTTAGAAGCATATACTGTAAAGATATATAACATATCCCTCCAAACTGCCAATATTCCAAACCCCTTCTTTAAAGTGCAGGCATTGTACTTCCCATTTCCAGTACTCGAGTCTGACTATATAAAAATAACCGGTTTCCCTGAATCCCTTCGCTAAATATTACCCTGCTCACACTCCAACAGCTCGTCAGGTCCCAAAAACCATTTGTCTCCATTCACTCCTAATGTGCTCACGCATGCTTGCTGGAAGTCCAAGCCCCTCGCCCACAAAACCTCCTTTACCCCCTCAAACCTTTTCGAGGATGACCCCTACCCTGCCTTCCTTCCCCTACAGATTTATATGCTCTCCATGTCATTCTACTTTGATCCATTCTCTCTAAATGACCAAACCACCTCAACAACCCCTATTCAGCCTTCTGACTAATACTTTTAGCAACTCCACACCTTCTCCTAATTTCCACACTCCTGATTTTTTGCATAATATTTACACCACACATTGCCCTTCGACAAGACATCTCCACTGCCTCCAACCGCCTTCTAGCTACAGCATTTACAACCCAAGCTTCACCCCCATACAAGAGTGTTGGTACCACTATACTTTCATACATTCTCTTCTTTGCCTCCATAAATAACGTTTTTTGTCTCCACATGTACCTCAACGCACCACTCACCTTTTTTTCCTTCATCAATTCTATGGTTAACCTCATCCTTCATAAACCCATCCACTGACATGTCAACTCCCAAATATCTAAAAACATTCACTTCTCCCATACTCCCTCTCTCCAATGTGATATCCATTTTTTCTTTATCTAAATCATTTAATACCCTCATCACCTTACTCTTATCTATGTTCACTTTCAACTTTCTACCTTTACACACCCTCCCAAATTCGTCCACTACTAACCCTTGCAACTTTTTAGAATCTCCCATAAGCAGAGTATCATCAGCAAAAAGTAACTGTGTCAACTCCCATTTTGTATTTGATTCCCCATAATTTAATCCCACCCCTCTCCCCAACACCCTAGCATTTATTTCTTTTACAACCCCCATCTATAAATATATTAACCCTTTGACTGTTGCAACCCCAAATCCTGAAGTGTCTCCTGGTGTTGAAGAATATTAAAAAAAAAAAAAAAATTCTTATGAAAATGTTGATTAATTTTCTGATTGTTTTACCCCCCCCCCCAAAATGTGATCAGTACTTACTGAGATATAGAGGAGTAAAGTTGGCAGAAAATGAGCCGCATATGGCAACAGCGGCGAATGCCGCTCACCCAGTAAACTTTGGTTTACTTCCATTTGAAGGTTTCTTGTTTTTTTTTTGTTTTTTGTTTTTTCACTATTTTATTTTTTCAGGTAACTTATGTGGCCTGTTAGACCAAAGTAAGGTGCAAGGTACATTCACATATACATACACTTGTTGTATACAACATAAGTGCACAAACATAATTATCAATATATTTACAAAACTTGTTTACACAAATACAAAAATTTTTTTATTACTGTTGTTCTATAATATATACACAAATGTGCAGTCACTGGACATGTTCCTAGAAGTTCTGCAGCTTTTGGAACTCCTTGAAACATGGTTTCATACACAATGGTGTTTTACACTCCTCACACTTAAAATGAGTGTCTTTCCGTTTTTGTGGGCTTTTTTTTGTATGTGCATAGACAAAACACCTCGTCTGAGCAGTTTTCTTCAAAGTAGTAGCAGGCAGTTGTTTTAGGTAGTTATCCTATATAAATGTGTCATCATTCCTTCCTACCTACCTAGCTTTCTTTCTTCATTCTTTCCTTCCTTCTGGTTTCTATAATACAGTATATATACACATATATAGTCACTGGACACCTTCATAGAACTGCTATTATCATCAGGGAGTTTGTGTTGTGTATGTGTGTGTGTTTTGTTTTTCTCAATGTGCTGAGTCAGGGTCTGGCAGCTGTCAAAATGATATGTTATATTACTCACTCCCCTTACCGCCTGTCAACACAGTGGGGTCCGATGCTTGATAAGATAAGATTTCGTTCGGATTTTTAACCCCGGAGGGTTAGCCACCCAGGATAACACAAGAAAGTCAGTGCGTCATCGAGGACTGTCTAACTTATTTCCATTGGGGTCCTTAATCTTGTCCCCCAGGATGCGACCCACACCAGTCGACTAACAACCAGGTACCTATTTGCTGCTAGGTGAACAGGACAACAGGTGTAAGGAAACGTGTTGAAATGTTTCCACCCGCCGGGAATCGAACCCTGGCCCTCCGCGTGTGAAGCAGGAGCTTTAGCCACCAGGCCACCGGGCCTCCATCCTCCTAATTATCTTTCTTTCTCCTTTCTCTTTCTTTTTCTCTCTTTCTCTTTCATTCTCCTTTCTTTCTTCTAGTATCCTGGGCATTGCTTTATGTCAAACTCCTGAAAACCATGAAATTCATCTTCACTGACACTTCCAGCTGTGTTAGTCATCACTTAGGAAGAGTCCCAGATTCACCAGGGAGTTGCATATTTCTTACTGCTAGGCATCTATAAATATATTAAACAACCATGGTGACATCACACATCCCTGTCTAAGACCTACTTTTACCGGGAAGTAATCTCCCTCTCTTCTACACACCCTAACCTATAATTGATTCTAATAATTTGCCTATTATTGACATCTGGCTTATTGGCCAGTAATTTGATAGAATTGGCTCCTCCCGATTTCATTACTATAGGAATTACAATGGCCATCTCCCACATCTCTGGCACACCACCAGTTTGGATACATGCATCAAACAGGCTTATTAGCAGATGACTAAGTACCCTTGAAAACAGTTCAAGAGCCCAAGGACTTATTTTGGTTTAGCTTGTCTAACTGTTTGATAACCATGTCCTTTGTGACATGGTTATATTACTTAGCTTGTTTTCTTTAGGACCTGAATAATTCTTGTGTGAATTCTGACAAGAAATAACCATTAAAAAGGGAACACATTTCCTGCTCATTATCAGTAAGCTGCCCAGGCCCAATTCTCAGTGATCCTTTTACCCGATATTTGTCCTGTACACTTGAAAGAACCCTATTGGATTTGTCTTTGATTTTCCAGCTACTTTAATTGCATAGTCATGTTTAGCCTTTCTAATCCCCTCCTTCACCTCTCTTGCAATATGAATATATTGGTCAATAAAGGTTATCGTCTCCCATCTCGATGTGCCTATAAATTCCTCTTTTTATACATTATTAAGAAAAAAGTCTTAGTTGCAGTTCCTCCTCCTCCTCATTATTATATAATCTTCGTCAACAGAATCATTAGCTAAATAACCCCAGTTGACACTATATAAGCATTCCCTAAGTCCGTAATAATTAGTGGGATGAAAATCGGGAACTTTTACTGTATTATCCTTATTCTCGTTTTTCAAAGTAATAGACTTGTGATCACTTGCACCATTTTCTTTGTGATTTCTAGATTATTTAAGAGTTATAACTTATTTGACAACCACATCCAGCAAATTATTACCTCTGGTAGGCTTGGTTACAAACTGCTCCAAAAACAGTCTACTTACAGGAAGTCATTGGACTCCAGATTACTGGCCAGAGAAGTCCAGTCAGTCTGACTAAAGTTTAAATCCCCTATTACTACTACATTATCATATCTAGAAGTCCTAACAATTTCATCCTAAAGAAGTACCCTCATTTGCCTTCTAAGTTTGGAGGTTGGTATATTACACCTAAAATTAATTTTTCTTCTCTAAAGAAATTCTACCCAAACAGTCTAGTGAATTGATTTTTATACAGTGGAACCTCTGTTTTCGTTGGCCTGGTTTTCATCGAATTCAGTTTTCGACTTTCTTTGTCAAAATATTGTTCCAGTTTTCGTTCATCACCTTGGTTTTCATCCGCCGTATGTGTCCTTCTGCCTCCACCCACACAAAGCATCCCACACACGCATTCTGAGTCAGTCTGGCTTTCTTTCTCGTCAAGCGAATATTACCCTGCCCATTCATATGAAACATTTCATAATAATCCATTGTTTTTTGTGCCAGCCCTTTGATAAAGAAGGCGAGAAACACGATAGAATTCAAGAAAGAACTCGTAGCAAAGTATGAAAGTTTTGTGGAGAAATATCACTACCACCCTCTACAAAGGTAGAGTGTGGTAGTAATGGTGGTAGAGGGTGGTAGTGATGGTGGTAGAGATAAGCTCTCCTCTCTCTCCCCTCCTCACAATCTTCCATACATCAACAAGAGTCTTCAATAAAGGTAAAAGTGGTAGTAAATATTCATTTATCCATTTCTTTAGTGCTTTATATTTATTTCTCATTGTTTTCTGTATGTAAAACTATAGTTATTCTCAATAAAACGTATTTTTTGTTAATATGTTTGGGTGTATGGAATGGATTAATTGGATTTACATTATTTCTTTTGGGAAATATTGCTTCAGTTTTTGCCAGACTCTCTGGAACGAATTAAAGATGAAAACTGAGGTTCCACTGTACAGGCCCTCTATCACAAATCCGGCATCATTGGGACCTGTGGTGTGCCGGATTACTGAGTTTGCCGAATTAGAGTGGTTAGGTTAGAATACACTTAATAAAATTAACCAACTTGACTTGCACAGTTCATTGAACATTGGCAAAAATCAAAAATTTCTGCTACTTTGAGCTCAATTTCAAGGTACTTTTCATCGTGAAAGCAATCAAAATCATGTCTATTTCTGTAATATATCTTCCATTCTATCAAACGAGTCCAAAAAAATGAGAATACAACCATAAAAACCATACAAAAATATACTGCAAAGAGGCGGCTAATGGCTGAGAAGTGAACTCCCTTATTTATCGTCCGTCTTTTATGTTTTTGTTGTACGTTAAGAAGCATCTTTCCATCATACATTGCCCAAGTTTCAACGAGATAGCCCAACAAACAACCGAGAAAAAAAAATATTTACCAAAAATCATATATGGCAAGCCCAAGCCAGGTACTGGAAATAAGTCACTTTGTCTGACTTTTCTGGGTTATCCTAGGTTCTCTATATATACACTGCTATGTATGATAATCTATGTAACTGTATTTGTGTATACCTGAATAAACTTTATTTACTTCTAGTCTGTCAACTGAGTACAAAAAAACGCCCATTCACTTATTTCAACTACCCAATAAAGTGGTCAGAAATTGGTAATTTGGCCGATTTCACGCAAATTTCAACAGATGCCAATTTCAAAATAGGGTCCAGAATAAATAATACAGACATTCCTGGCACTAAAATAACATTTTCTCTGTTCATTAGTCACGGCTACAGGCCCCTCTTATATTACTCTTGCTTACCATTTGGAATTTTTATTCACAAAAAAATAGAAGATTTACTGTTATGCAGACTACTGCATTATTGTAATAATTGTATAAATAATGTCAAGCCATTCTTGAGTCCGTACTGGAATTTAGACTGGCAGGCGGACAGGTATTGGACGGTGACGTCATTTGTTTACTCTTGAGCTTCGCTAAAGAATAGAACATTTTCGCTACTGTGAGCGCACCTCTTCAAGGGGGGCTCCTTGTTGTGGTGAAGAGGCTCTTGGTCTGAGGAATCAGACCTGTCGGTCTCCTTCCTCAGACCGAACCTAATTACCCCCCAATCCCCCCGTCCCTATCCCATCCCCCCCTTTTTTCTTTCCTCCTCCTCCTCCCCACCCCTCCCTTTTGCCCTTCCTCTTTTTGGCCTTTGGGATTTCTCCCACAGGTGCGCTAGTTCCTAGGTAGGGGAAAGGATACCGGGGTCCATCCCATTCCGTTGAGGTTCTTGGCGACGGCGTAGTTTGCCGTGGAATCTGGATCGCCTGGGGATGCCCCGATTCCTCTCCGGTATCCCGGAGTAGCTTTGGGTGTCTTTCGGGCGACGGGTGTATCTCTGGAAGCCACCTTTCGGATTCCGGGGGTGGTGGCCGAAGGAGGTATGCTTTGTGGCGGATATCTGGGCGCCCTCTCTTTTGTCCACCAAGGTAGCTCGGCAGATGTGAGGTTGCTATCCCGGATTGCTGGTTTACTGGCATGAAGGGTAGGGTATGGCACAGGTTCCATGCTGCATCTGCGCTACTAGCGGTGCTGAGGTCCTCTTGGGTGCGGAGGGAGATTTCCGGCCCTTTCATTCCTCCTGGGAACTATTCCTCCCCGCTCCCCCCTTTTTTTATTCTTTTTTTATTTTTATTTTCTTTTCTTCTTTCTTTTTTTTCTTAAAAACAAAAAGCAAAGGAGCAACCTAACCATGGAGAACCCAATCCATGAACCCACTACCCCCGGGCCCCTTCTTGATACCGCACCCCATTCTGACCCTGCCTTGTTTGTAGACCACTCTTCGGACACTCCTGATGCCCCTGTACCTCTTGCTGGTGCTGTTTCCTCACCCGCTTCAGGTACCGGGGCTTCGACTGACTCCTTCGATTTGTCTGAACTCCGCTCTCCTTTGACTATCCTTCCGGCTTCTCCCTCTAGGGTCCGGCAATTTTCGAATCGCCCACCCATTTCACGCTGGACCAACTCCGGTCCTACTCCTAAACGCCAACGTCAATCTCCTGATGATGCTCCTTCGTTACCTTCCCATTCTACTCGGAAAAGACCGACACGTCATGCACTCCCTCTCCACACTCAGTTTCGGACCACACAATGGACTAAATTCTTTACTTTAAGACCAACTTCTTCTTCTGCCAACCTTTCTGACCATAGTATTGGCAAAGCACTCCTGCGTCAGGTTGGTAGAGATATTTCATTTCATGCTCTCAAGAGCGGTACACGCATCGTCACTGTCCAGAATGCTACCCAAGCTCATGATCTTTCTCTCCTTTCGAATATCGATACTACTCCTATCACTATTGAAAAACATCTTTCTCTCAATTCTTGTAGTGGTACTGTCATTCTGCCCCATACCATAGTCCAACAGAATTTCCAGTCATGTGGCAATGACATTCTTGAACAGCTGGAACTCCAGGATCTCCCAATCCTCAAAGTAGACACTTATGTCCTTCCTACCCGTGGGCGGAGACGTTACCCTTGCAATGTGGCTCGTTTAACTTTTGACAGCCGAGAACTCCCGTCCTCTGTATATGTCGCGGGACATAGGTTACAAGTTCGAAAGGTGATACCTACACAGCAACAGTGTAGAAATTGCTGGCGTTTTGGTCACCCAGCGAAATATTGCAGATCTATGGCCGAATGCCCAGTCTGTGGTGCCGATGACCATTCTAATACATCTTGCAGTCAACCTCCATCTTGCCTTAATTGTAATGAAGCTCACCCTTCGTACTCCCGCCGTTGCCAGGTCTACTTAAATGAACGTGACATCCGTTACCTCAAAGAGGCAGAAGGTCTCCCTTATGCTATGGCAGTTACTCATCTCCGCCTCCAAGGGAGACTACCCCGTGTTTCTTATTCTCATGTTTCAAAACATCCCCCCACTTCTGGGGTCCCATCTTCTGCAGCCTCCTCTGTTGTTACCCCTCCCATAGCCACTCCGGCATCTAATCCTTTTGCTGTCCTTGGCTCTGACGTCCCAACTACAACTCAGTCTGTTCTTACATCTTCGCGTCCTTCCTCACAAGCCCCAGTATCAACAAGACCTCGTACAACACCTAATACCAATCGCCCCTGTACTTCTCAGAAGTCCAAAAAATCCACATTGCTCAAATCTTCTTTGCCCCTTCTTCCACCTCCATACTTTACCTTTCCAGTCTCTGTGCCTAGTTCTTCCCCTCTCTCTGGCTCTATTACAAGTGTGGAGATTCACCCTCCTCCTCGTACTATGCCTTCCACCCCCGTCCCCTCCCAAGTTTCTCCCTCTTCTGCCACCTCCCAGGTTTCTGCCTCTTCTGTGCCCCCCCACACTTCATCTCCAGTCCCTTACACTCTTTCCTCCCCCTCTACTTTGGTATAGTCCATTACTGTCCCAATCTTTACTCACCCTCCCCCTTCTATCTCCAATATGGTCTCCCATACATCTTTGAATTCAGAAACACTTGAAGCCATTTCAGAATATATTGCAGAGACTAAACCTTCAATGGACACTGATTCACTTCCTGTTCCTTCTCTTCCCTCTCCTCCATCTTCACAACCCCATTCTTCGCAACGCTCCGTTCCTTCGCTGTTTGAACATCTTCCAATGCCACCACACGTTGACTTTTCTAACCCCTCTAGTCAGTAGGTGCCTTTCCCTACGGATTCCTGGTATTTTCTTCATCGCCAATCATGGCCTATTTACAGTGGAATATCCGCGGCCTCAGGGGTAATCGGGGCGAGCTTCAGATGTTGCTTTCCAGGTTTTCCCCTGTTGGTGCTTGCTTACAAGAACCAAAATTACACTTGGCTGTTTTCCAACCTATCTCAGGCTATAATTTATTGTATTCTTTGGATCCTTTCTCAGATCTTAATGAAAGTGCCCTTCTTCCATGCAATGATATTCCGTACTGTCAACTATTTGTCCATACCTCGCTGCATTACACTGCAGCCTGTATCCACTTGAATAAGTCATTTACAATATGTTCTTTACATCTCTCTCCTTCTCGAGCATTTTCTATCCCAGACTTTGCCTTTCTTGTTTCATCCTTACCACCACCACTTCTGTTACTTGGTGATTTTAACGCCCACCATTTCCTCTGGGGGGGTCTCATTGTGACTCGCGTGGCATCCAGTTGGAGGCTTTTCTTGCCTCTCACCCCCTCCATGTTTTAAATATGAGTACTCCCACCCATTTTGATCCTCGTACTCATACTCTCTCTTGCATCGATCTATCCGTCTGCTCTTCCTCCACTGCACTAGACTTCACCTGGTCTGTTCTACCGGACTTACATGACAGCGATCATTTTCCAATCATTCTTACTTCTCCTTCCTATTCACCACCTTTCCGTAGCCCTCGCTGGCAATTCGATCGGGCAAATTGGGATCTTTACTCGCAACTCACTGCTTTTAGTGAGGTTCCTTCTTCATCCTCCATTGATGAGCTCCTACACCTCTTCTCGACGTCAGTTTATACCGCAGCTTCTCATTCTATACCCCAAACCTCAGGCAGGCATTCTCAGAAGTGCGTGCCTTGGTGGTCTCCTGCTTGTGCTCGTGCAGTACGTTTGAAACGCGCTGCATGGGGCAGGTACCGGTACAATAGAACCGCTGAGAGACTTCTTGATTTTAAGCAGAAGCGTGCGATCGCTCGCCGTGTCATCCGTGAAGCTAAACGCACTTGCTGGCGAGACTATGTTTCCACCATCACCTCTGCTTCTTCTATGAGTGCAGTCTGGAAAAAAGTGAGGAAATTGAGTGGTAAATACTCTCCTGACCCGGCTCCTGTTCTACGGGCCGCTGGTGTTGATGTAGCAAACCCACTCGATGTTGCCATTGAAATTGGCACACATCTGGTCCGTATTTCCCGGGGGCTCCATCTATGCCCCTCATTTCTTTCCTCAAAGTCTGCTAGAGAATTAGTACCCTTGGACTTTTCTTCTCTCAGAGAAGAACAGTATAATGTACCTTTTACACTTCAGGAACTGGAGGCAACGCTCTCAGCTTGCCAATCATCGGCAGCTGGGCCTGATAACATTCATATTCGTATGTTACAACATTTACATCGGTCAGCTCTTGTCGTCCTCTTACACCTCTTCAATCTTATTTGGGCACAAGGAGTTCTTCCCCAGCTGAAAATCTGCCATTGTTCTCCCTTTCCGTAAACCAGGTACTGCAGGACATGATGCCTCCCACTATCGTCCCATTGCTCTTACTAGTGCAGTTTGCAAAGTGATGGAACGTCTCGTAAATCGACGTTTAATGTGGTATTTAGAGACACACAACAGTCTCTCCGCTAGTCAATATGGCTTTCGTAAGGGCCGTTCTACTATAGACCCCTTACTACGCTTGGATACGTATGTTCGTAATGCCTTTGCGAATAATCACTCAGTTATTGCCATATTTTTTGACCTTGAGAAGGCATATGACACAACTTGGAGGTATAATATTTTGGCCCAGGCCCACTCCTTAGGCCTCCGAGGCAATCTACCATCCTTCCTTAAGAACTTTTTAACTGACAGACATTTCCATGTTCGAGTCAATAATGTTCTTTCCCCGGACTTCATCCAAGCTGAAGGTGTCCCTCAGGGATGTGTTCTAAGCACAACACTTTTTCTCCTTGCTATAAATGATTTGGCCTCTGTTCTTCCACCCAATATTTGGTCATCACTCTATGTTGATGACTTCGCTATTGCTTGTGCAGGCGCTGACTGTCATCTCATTGCAGTTTCTCTCCAGCATGCGGTCGACCGTGTTTCCACTTGGGCCACCACGCATGGGTTTAAATTTTCCAGTACCAAAACTCACCAAATTTTCACTAGACGCTCTGCCATCTCCGATCATGCTTTGTATCTCTATGGCTCCCGTATCCCTGAACGTGATACAGTCAGGTTTCTAGGCCTTCTCTTTGACCGTAGGTTATCCTGGAAACCTCACATTACCTCTCTGAAGGCAACTTGTCACAGCCGGCTAAACCTTCTTAAAACCCTTGCTCATCTTTCCTGGGGAGCTGATCGTCGAACTCTGCTTCGCCTACATTCAGCCCTTGTTTTATCGAAACTCGACTATGGTGACCAGATTTATTCAGCGGCCTCTCCTGCTACTCTCTCTAGCCTTAACCCCATCCATCACCAAGGATTACGTTTGTGCCTTGGTGCTTTTCGCTCTTCCCGTTGAGAACCTCTATGCAGAAGCGAATGTTCCATCCTTGTCTGATCGCCATGATGCCCATTGCCTTCGCTACTATGTACGCTCTCACGATCTCCACAATCCTTCCATTTATAGAATGGTCACCGATATTAGTAGACATTCTTTATTCGTTCGCCGCCCCTGTTTGCTCCGTCCCTTTTCTCTTCGCCTATATTCGCTCTTGTCTTCCCTTCAGTTACCACCTTTATATGTTCATGTAGCATCTCACTTTTCCCTACCCCCCTGGGAAGATCCAGCTGTTCGGGTCTGTTCTTTTTCACTCCCTTGCTCGAAAGCTCAACTGCCTACGGTGGCTTCCCGCTCTCTTTTTCTTGATCACTTCCACTCCCATTCTCATGCCATCGCTGTGTACACAGATGGCTCTAAGTCTTCAGACGGAGTCGGATTCGCAGCAGTGTTTCCGGACAGCGTCGTGCGGGGGCATTTACTATCTTCGGCTAGCATTTTTACTGCTGAATTGTATGCCATTCTTGCAGCACTTATTCGTATCGCATCTATGCCTGTGTCATCATTTGTGGTAGTCTCAGACTCCCTTAGTGCTCTACAGGCTATACGAAAATTTGATACATCTCACCCCCTAGTTCTCTGTATCCAACTTTGGCTACGCCGTTTCTCTACCAAGCATAAAGATACATGTATTATTTTTTGTTGGGTCCCTGGTCATGTCGACGTACAGGGCAATGAACAGGCAGACACTGCTGCACGGTTAGCAGTACATGACCTACCAATTTCCTATAGAGGTGTTCCATTTCTGGACTATTTTGCTGCAATAACTACCCACCTTCACACCCGTTGGCAACAACGTTGGTCAACTCTGCTCGGTAACAAACTTCATTCTATTAAACCGAGCATAGGTTACTGGCCGTCTTCTTGTCATCAGTGCCGAGGTTGGGAGACCACTCTCTCCCGCCTTCGCATTGGCCACACTCGTCTTACTCATGGGTATCTCATGGAGAGGCACCCTGTTCCTCTCTGTGAGCAGTGTCAAGTTC
Source organism: Cherax quadricarinatus (assembly GCF_038502225.1). NCBI lineage: Eukaryota > Metazoa > Arthropoda > Malacostraca > Decapoda > Parastacidae > Cherax > Cherax quadricarinatus. The sequence continues at coordinate 4,894,338 of NC_091339.1, forward strand.
CAGTATCGATTAGCCACATTCTGTTAGACTGCCCTCTCTATCAACGAGCATGCAGAATTTACCTCCGTCGTCGTCTTCGTTCTACTACTCTCTCTTTACTTTCCCTTCTTGCTGATGGACCCTCCTTTAATCCTGACTCTCTCATTGACTTCTTGACAATGACTGATTTACTCCACAAACTCTGATGATGATACCTTTCGCACTCCCCTCAGCCCTTTCTAGTTCAGTCTCTTGCTGCCCTTTACCCTTTCACCATCCACTGCCCCGCTGTTATCCGTAACCTATTACTCATCCATCTCCCTTTTGCCACCTGATGCCCTTGCTTCCTTCCTACCCTGCAGCGCTGTATAGCCCTTGTGGCTTAGCGCTTCTTTTTGATTTTAATAATAATAATAATAATACTGTGAGCGCAATTTCAAGGTACTTTTCGTCATGAAAGCAATCAAAATCATATCTATTTCTGTAATATATCTTTCATTCTATCAAATGAGACCGAAAAAATGAGAATATAACCATAACCATACAAAAATATACCGCTAGGCGGCCGCTAATGGCTGAGAAGTGAACTCCGCTATTTATGGTCTGATTTCTTTCATTTTTGGTGTACGTGAAGAAGTATCTTTCCATCATACATTGCCCAAGTTTGAATAAGATAACCCAACAAACAACTGAGAAAATAATAATATAATAATAATAATAATATCTTTACGTATTTACTACACATACATGTACAAGGTATACAGGCCTAGCTGACATCAGTGACGTACTACTGTATAGAAAGGCACTTGTTATGCTGAGTATTTCAAGAAAATTAGGTCAGTGTCCCTCTTCAAGGGGGGCTCCTTGGCGTGGTGAAGAGGCTCTTGGTCTGAGGAATTAGACCTGTCGGTCTACTTCCTCAGACCGAACCTAATTACCCCCCAATCCCCCGTTCCCTATCCCATCCTCCCCTTTTTCCTTTCCTCCTCCTCCTCCCCACCCCTCCCTTTTGCCCCTCCTTTTTGGCCTTTTTTTTTTTTTTTCCACAGGCACACTAGTTCCTAGATAGGGGAAAGGGTACCAGGGTCCATCCCATTCCGTTGAGGTTCTTGGCAGTGGCGTAGTTTGCCGTGGAATCTCGATTGCCTGGGGATGACCTGATCCCTCTCCGGTATCCCGGAGGGTGGCTTTGGGTGTCTCTCGGGTGACGGGTGTATCTCTGGAAGCCACCTTTTGGATTCCGGGGGTGGTGGCCGAAGGAGGTATGCTTTGTGGCGGATTTCCGGCCGCCCTCTCTTTTGTCCACCGAGGTAGCTCGGCAGATGTGAGGTTGCTATCCCGGATTGCCGGTTTACTGGCATGATGGGTAGGGTATGGCACGGGTTCCATGCTGCATCTGCGCTACTTGTGGTGCTGAGGTCCTCTTGGGCGCGGAGGGAGATTTCTGGCCCTTTCATTCCTCCTAGGAACTATCCCTCCCCGGTCCCCCCTTTTTTTATTCTTTTTTTTTATTTTTATTTTCTTTTCTTCTTTCTTTTTTTTTCTTAAAAACAAAAAGAAAGAAGTAACCTAACCATGGCAGCCCTAGTCCATGAACCTGTTACCCCCGGGCCCCTTCTTGATACCGCACCCCGTTCTGACCCCGCCTCGTCTTTGGACCACTCTTCGGACACTCCTCATGCCTCTGTACCTCTTGCCGGTGCTGTTTCCTCACCCGCTTCAGGTACTGAGGTCTCGACTGACTCCTTCGATTTATCTGACCTTCGCTCTCCTCTGACTATGCTTCCGGCCTCTCCCTCTACGGTGCGGCAATTTTCGAATAGCCGGCCTGTTCCACGTCGGACCAACTCTGGTCCCACGCTTAAACGACAACGACAATTACCTGCTGATGATACTTCTCCACCTTCTCGTTCTTCTCAGAAAAGATCGACACGTCCTTCACTACCTTTCCACTCTCAGTTTCAGACTGCACAATGGACTAAATTCTTCACTTTACGACCCACTTCCTCTACTATCTTTCTGACCACAGTATTGGCAAGGCACTCCTACGCCACGTTGGTAAAGATATTTCTTTTCATGCTCTTAAGAGCGGTACGCGCATCGTCACCATACAGAATGCTACCCAGGCTCATGAGCTTTCTCGTCTTTCCCATATCGATACTGTTCCTGTAACTATTGAAAAGCATCATTCCCTCAATTTTTGTAGTGGTACCATCATTCTGCCCCATACCATAGTTCAACAAAATTTCCAGACATGTGGCACTGACAATCTTGAACAGCTGGAACTCCAAGATCTCCCAATCCTCAAGGTAGACACTTACGTTCTTCCTGCCCGCGGGCGGAGACGATACCCTAGCAATGTGGCTCGTTTAACTTTTGACAGCCGTGAACTCCCATCCTCAGTTTATGTAGCAGGACATCGGTTACAGGTTCGAAAGGTGATCCCTACACCGCAACAGTGTAGAAATTGCTGGCGATTTGGCCATCCAGCGAAATATTGCAGATCTATCGCCGAATGCCCAGTCTGTGGTGCCGATGACCATTCTAATACGTCTTGCAATCGACCTCCCTCTTGCCTTAATTGTCATGAGGCTCACCCTTCGTACTCTCGCCGTTGTCAAGTCTACTTAAACGAGCGGGAAATCCGTTACCTCAAAGAGGCAGAAGGTCTCCCTTATGCCATGGCAGTTTCTCATCTCCACCTCCAAGGGAGACTACCTCGTGTTTCTTATTCCCGTGTTTCAAAACGTCCCCCCACTTCTGGTATCCCATCTTCTGCACCCACCTCTGTGGTTACCTCTCCCATAGTCACTCCTGTAGCTAATTATTTTGCTGTCATCGGCTCAGACGTCCCTACTTCAACGTCTCAGTCTGATCTTGCTTCTTCGTGTTCTCTCTCACAAGCCTCAGTAGCGACGAGATCTCGTATGACACCTCCTCCCAGTCATCCCTCTACTTCTCAAAAGTCAAAAAAAGGTCCGTTAACACCTCCTACCCATCTTCCACCTCCTCATTTTCCCTTCCCTGTCTCTGTACCTGGTTCTCCCCCTCTCACTGGCTCTGTTACAAGTGTAGAGGTTCACCCTCCTCCTTGTACTGTACCTTCCTCCCCTGTTCCCTCCCAAGTTTCTTCCTCTTCGGCCACCTCCCAGGTTTCTACCTCTTCTGTCCCCTTCCACGCTCCTCCAGTTCCCTCCACCCTTCCGTCCCCCCCTACCTTGGTACAGTCCATTACAGTTCCAATCTTTACTCATCCTCCCCCTACCATTTCCAATATTGTCTCCCATACGACGTCTCTGAATTCTGAAACACTTGAAGCAATCTCTGAGTATATTGCAGAGATCAAACCATCAATGGACACTGATCCACCCTCCGCTCCTTCTCTCTCCTCTACTCCATCTGCGCAACTCCTTTCTTCACAGCGCACCGTTCCTTCGTTGCTTGAACGTTTTCCACTGCCTCTGCATGTGGACTTTTCTAACCCCTCTAGTCCGTAGGAACCCTTACCTGCGGATTTCAGGTATCTTTATCATTGCCAATCATGGCCTATTTACAGTGGAATATACGCGGCCTCAGGGGTAATCGGGGTGAGCTTCAGATGTTACTCTCCCAGTTTTCCCCTGTTGGTGTTTGCTTACAGGAACCAAAATTACACTCTGCTGTTATCTCTCCCATCTCAGGCTATAATTTATTGTATTCTTCAGATCCTTTTCCTGATGGGACCTTTAATGAAAGTGCCCTTCTTCTACGCACTGATATTCCGTACCATCAGCTATTTGTTCTTACTTCGCTGCATTACACAGCAGCCCGTATCCACTTGCATAGGTGGTATACGCTCTGTTCTTTATATCTCTCTCCTTCTCGGGCATTATCTATTCCGGATATTGCCTTTCTTGTTTCGTCATTACCACCACCGATTCTGTTACTTGGTGATTTTAATGCCCACCATTTCCTCTGGGGGGGGGGGTCTCACTGTGATTCCCGTGGCATTCAGTTAGAGGCTTTTCTTGCCACCCACCCCCTCCATGTTTTAAATACAGGTACTCACACCCATTTTGATCCTCGGACTCACACTCTCTCTTGCATCGAACTCTCAGTCTGCTCTTCCTCCGCCGCATTAGACTTCACTTGGTCTGTTCTTCCGTACTTACATGACAGCGATCATTTCCCAATCATTCTTACTTCCCCTTCATATTCACCACCTCTTCGCATCCCACGCTGGCAATTTGATCAGGCAAATTGGAACCTTTACTCACACCTAACTGTTTTTAGAGAGGTTCCTTCTTCGTCCTCCATCGATGAGCTTTTACACCTCTTCTCGTCCTCCATTTTAACCGCAGCTTCTCATTCTATACCCCAAACTTCGGGCAGGCATTCTCAGAAATGTGTGCCTTGGTGGTCTCCTGCTTGTGCTCGTGCAGTACGTTTGAAACGCACTGCATGGGGCAGGTACCGGTACAATAGAACCACAGAGAGACTTCTTGAATTTAAGCAGAAGCGTGTGATCGCTCACCGTGTCATCCGTGATGCTAAACGCACTTGCTGGCGAGATTATGTCTCCACCATCACCTCTGCTTCCTCTATGAGTGCAGTCTGGAAAAAAGTACGAAAACTGAGTGGTAAATATTCTCCTGACCCGGCTCCTGTTCTGCGGGTTGCCGGTGTTGATATAGCAAACCCACTAGATGTTGCCAATGAAATTGGCAATCATCTGGTCCATATTTCTCAGGGACTCATCTATGCCCCTCATTTCTTTCCTCAAAGTCTGCCAGAGAGTTAGCACCCTTGGACTTTTCTTCTCTCAGAGAAGAACAGTATAATGTGCCTTTTACACTTCAAGAACTGGAGGCAACACTCTCAGCTTGCCGATCATCGGCAGCTGGGCCCGACGACATTCATATTCGTATGCTACAACATTTACATCAGTCAGCCCTTGCAGTCCTATTATGCCTTTACAATCTTATTTGGTCACAAGGAGTTCTTCCACAGCTGTGGAAATCCGCCATTGTTCTCCGTTTCCTCAAACCAGGCACTACGGGACATGAAACCTCCCACTATCGTCCCATTGCTCTTACCAGTGCAGTTTGCAAAGTGATGGAATGCCTAGTAAATAGACGTTTAGTGTGGTATTTAGAGAGACACAACAATCTCTCCACTCGTCAATATGGCTTTCGTAAGGGACGTTCTACCATAGACCCCTTACTACGCTTGGATACGTATGTTCGTAATGCCTTTGCGAATAACCACTCAGTTATTGCCATATTTTTTGACCTTGAGAAGGCATATGACACAACTTGGAGGTATAATATTTTAGCCCAAGCCCACTCCTTAGGTCTTCGAGGCAATCTACCATCCTTCCTTAAGAACTTTTTAACTGACAGGCATTTCCATGTTCGGGTTAATAATGTGCTCTCCCCGGACTTTATCCAAGCTGAAGGTGTCCCCCAGGGATGTGTTCTGAGCACAACACTTTTTCTCCTTGCTATTAATGATTTGGCCTCTAGTCTTCCATCAAATATTTGGTCATCACTCTATGTTGATGACTTCGCTATTGCCTGTGCAGGCGCTGACTGTCACCTTATTACAGTTTCTCTCCAGCATGCAGTCGACCGTGTTTCCAATTGGGCCACCACATGTGGGTTTAAATTTTCCAGCACTAAAACCCACCAAATTACTTTCACTAGATGCTCCGATCATCCTTTGTACCTCTGTGGCTCCCGTATCCCTGAACGTGATCCGGTCAAGTTTCTGGGCCTCCTCTTTGATCGTAGGTTATCCTGGAAACCTCACATTACCTCTCTGAAGACAACTTGCCACAGCCGGCTGAACCTCCTTAAAACCCTTGCTCATCTTTCATGGGGAGCTGATCGTCGAACCCTCCTTCGCCTACATTCCACCCTTATCTTATAGAAACTTGATTATGGTGACCAGATCTATTCAGCGGCATCTCCTGCTACTCTCTCTAGCCTTAACCCCAGTCATCACCAAGGATTACGTTTATGCCTTGGTGCTTTTCGCTCTTCCCCTGTCGAGAGCCTCTATGCAGAAGCCGTGATGCCCATTGCCTTCGCTACTATGTACGCTCTCATGATCTCCGCAATCCTTCCATTTATAGAATGGTCACGGATATTAGTAGACATTCTTTATTTGTTCGCCGGCCCTGTTTACTCCGTCCCTTCTCTCTTCGCCTTCATTCTCTCTTGTCTTCTCTTCAATTACCACCTTTCTATGTACATGTAGCATCTCACTTTTCCCTACCCCCCTGGGAAGTTCCAGCTGTTCGAGTCTGTTCTTTCTCTCTCCCTTGCTTGAAAGCCCAACTGTCTACGGTCGCTTCCCGCTCTCATTTTCTTGACCACTTTCACTCTCATTCTCATGCCATTGCTGTGTACACAGATGGCTCTAAGTCTTCTGACGGCGTAGGATTCGCAGCAGTGTTTGCGGACAGCGTCGTACAATGGTATTTACTATCTTCGGCTAGTATTTTTACTGCTGAATTGTATGCCATCCTTACAGCACTTATCCGTATTGCATCTATGCCTGTGTCATCATTTGTGGTTGTCTCAGACTCCCTTAGTGCTTTACAGGCTATACAGAAATTTGATACACCTCACCCCTTAGTCCTCCGTATCCAACTTTGGCTTCGCCGCATCTTTACCAAGCATAAAGATATTGTTTTTTGTTGGGTCCCTGGTCATGTTGACGTACAGGGCAATGAACAGGCAGACACTGCTGCGTGGTGAACAGTACATGACCTACCAGTTTCATGTAGAGGTATTCCATTTACGGACTATTTTGCTGCAATATCTTCCCAACTTCACACCCGTTGGCAACAACGTTGGTCTACTATGCTCGGCAACAAACGTCAATCTATTAAACCGAGTATAGGTTACTGGCTGTCTTCTTATCACCAGTGTCGAGGTTGGGAGACTACTCTCTCCCGTCTTCGCATTGGCCATACTCGTCTTACTCATGGATATCTCATGGAGAGGCGCCCTGCTCCTCTCTGTGAGAATTGCCAAGTTCCATTATCAGTCAGCCACATTCTGTTGGACTGCCCACTTTATCAACGAGCACGCAGAATTTACCTCTGTCGTCGTCTTCGCTCTGCTGCTCTCTCTTTACCTTCCCTTCTTGCTGATGGACCCACCTTTCATCCAGACTCTCTCATTGACTTTTTGACAACAACTGACTTACTTCACAAATTCTGATACCTTCAGCCCTTTCTACTTCAATCTCTTGCTACCCCCTACCCCCGTACTATCCCCTGCCCCGCTGTTTTCTGTAACCTACTGATCATCCCTCCTCCCTTCTGCCATCCAATACCCTCGCTTCCTTCCCTACCCTGCAGCACTGTATAGCCCTTGTGGCTTAGCACTTCTTTTTGATTATAATAATAATAGGTCAGTGTCCCAGGATAACACCCACACTAGTCGACTAACACCCAGGTACCCATTTACTGATGGGTAAACATAGACAACAGGTGTAAAGAAACACGCCTAATGTTTCTACCCTGGCTGGGAATTGAATATTTACCAAAAATCATATATGGCTAACCCAAGCCAGGTACTAAACATAAGCCACGTTGACTTTTTTGGGAGACTGTTAAATGATGCTGCTATGTGTGATAATCTATAGAGAGAAAATAACTTTTTTGTTTCATGTTTATGGTGGAGTACGAGTGTATATCATAGTTAGCCCTGTGCTATACTCTGTTTTCTCTAATATAAGCCACCAAGACAAGGATAGGAGAATGGTATTTGTTTACCATATCCTCTTCATAACTCTGTCGAACTGCTCGGTGTTATGCCAAATATTTATTCTGGAGTATTTAACATCTTTTATGTTATTTATATTGTTTCTTATGTCATATTAGATTAACTGTGATAGGCAAATAAGCTGTAGTGTTGATATTAGCGTAATAATAAAGCATATTCTCCTGCTTCATGAGACTGAGCTCATGGCAACCGACAGTGGCTTCAAAGCCACCTTATCTTTAATGTACTGTGTAGGTGCTTTACATAATGAGAAGCATTTCTTTTATTCATTGGAATAGGGCTAAAAGTAAGCAGGTTAAAACAATAAATGGAGAAAAAGAAATTGGAATGACTTATGCAGCAAGTAGCACCACCAAACAGTACCAGCAGGTTGGTGTGGCGACCCTGGAAATTTGAAATTATGCTAGCCAAAATTAGTGCTGAATAACTGAAGGAACTGAATAACTGATTGCCGGATTTGTGATGGCGGACCTATACTCGTTTTTATGCAACAACTCGTATTTTCTCAGGCATTTAGCACTACCTGTTTCTGTTGTCTCTATCAACATGGAGCAACTTAAACTCTTGAATGTAGCATTCAGCAATCACATCTTGACTTTTGAAATTAAACCATGCCTCAGTTATTGAATAAACATTTCCCACACAAGCTACCAGATGTAATTCGTTCATCTTATTTCTGACACTTCGACTATTTGTATAAAATATTTTGAAATTATTTTTCGTCTAAGACTTTCTTTTATTCATCTTTTCCTTTTCACAATTTCTGTTATATCTTTACCTTTACCCAGTGTTAGCCCCTTGACTGTTGCAACCCCCAATCTTGAAGTGTCTCCTGGTGTCGCAAAATTTAAAAAAAAAAAAAAAAAAAATTCTTATGAAATGATAGAGAATCTTTTCCCAATTGTAATGACACCAAAAACACGAAATTTGATGGAAAACTGACGGAATTATGCTCTCGCGAAGTTAGCGACCTCGGTGATACATGTATTTACAAATCGGCGATTTCGCCACTTTGAGCCCTATTTTCGGCTAATTCCATTGTTCCAGTCGACCAATCTCATAGCTATTTCTTTAGAGCTCCACTTACCGATCTCAACTACCCAATAACGTGGTCAGAAATTTGCAATTTAGCCAATTTCACGAAAATTAAAAAATATGACAATTTCAAAATAAGGTCCAGAATGAACAATGCAGACATTCCTGGCTCTAAAATAACATTTTCTTTGTTCATCAGTCACGTCTCCAGGCCCATCTGATATTACTCTTGCTTTCTATTTTGAATTTTTATTCAAACAAAAAATAGAAGATTTACTGTCATGCAGACTACTGCAATACTGTAATAATTGTATAAATAACATCAACCCATTCATGACTGCATATTAGAATGGCTAGTTGGACATTTATTGAACAATGACATTATTTGTTTACTTTTGAACATCGGAAAAAATCAAACATTTCCCCTACTTTGAGCTCCATTTCCAGGTTCTTTTTATAGTAAAATCAGTCAAAATCACCTCTATTTCTGTAATATGTTTTCCATTCTATCAAATGAGACCAAGAAAACGAGAATACAACCATAAATACTATATGAAAATAGACCACAAAGCCGGCACTTTAATTAAAAAAAACGGTCGGAGTTTTTTTTTTTCTCATTATGCACTGCATGCTCCAGGATTTTTTTTTATATGGTGCACACTGACCACATAGACCCATTCTCTCACATGTGGGCCTACCAGCTTTCTCCTGCTTGATTTGAAGCCGCTAGAATATATGAGTATATAGGTAGTAGGTTGGTAGACAGCAACCACCCAGGGAAGTACTACCGTCCTGCCAGATGACTGTGAAACAGAAACCTGTAACTGTTTTGCATGATGGTAGGATTGCTGGTGTCTTTTTCTGTCTCATAAACACGCTATATAACAGGGATATCTTGCTACTCCAACTTACACTTTGGTCACACTTCACAGACATGCAAATGCATATATATATATACATACATCTAGGTTTTTCTCCTTTTTCTACATAGCTCTTGTTCTTCTTTATTTCTTCTATTGTCCATGTTGAAGTGGAAAAGAATCTTTCTTCCGTAAGCCATGCGTGTCGTATGAGGCGACTAAAATGCCGGGAGCAATGGGCTAGTAACCCCTTCTCCTGTAGACATTTACTAAAAAAGAGAAGAAGAAAAACTTTATAAAACTGGGATGCTTGAATGTGCGTGGATGTAGTGCAGATAACAAGAAACAGATGATTGCTGATGTTATGAATGAAAAGAAGTTGGATGTCCTGGCCCTAAGCGAAACAAAGCTGAAGGGGGTAGGGGAGTTTCGGTGGGGGGAAATAAATGGGATTAAATCTGGAGTATCTGAGAGAGTTAGAGCAAAGGAAGGGGTAGCAGTAATGTTGAATGATCAGTTATGGAAGGAGAAAAGAGAATATGAATGTGTAAATGCAAGAATTATGTGGATTAAAGTAAAGGTTGGATGCGAGAAGTGGGTCATAATAAGCGTGTATGCACCTGGAGAAGAGAGGAATGCAGAGAGAGAGAGAGATTTTGGGAGATGTTAAGTGAATGTATAGGAGCCTTTGAACCAAGTGAGAGAGTAATTGTGGTACGGGACCTGAATGCTAAAGTAGGAGAAACTTTTAGAGAGCGTGTGGTAGGTAAGTTTGGGGTGCCAGGTGTAAATGATAATGGGAGCCCTTTGATTGAACTTTGTATAGAAAGGGGTTTAGTTATAGGTAATACATATTTTAAGAAAAAGAGGATAAATAAGTATACAAGATATGATGTAGGGTGAAATGACAGTAGTTTGTTGGATTATGTATTGGTAGATAAAAGACTGTTGAGTAGACTTCAGGATGTACATGTTTATAGAGGGGCCACAGATATATCAGATCACTTTCTAGTTGTAGCTACACTGAGAGTAAAAGGTAGATGGGATACAAGGAGAATAGAAGCATCAGGGAAGAGAGAGGTGAAGGTTTATAAACTAAAAGAGGAGGCAGTTAGGGAAAGATATAAACAGCTATTGGAGGATAGATGGGCTAATGAGAGCATAGGCAATGGGGTCGAAGATGTATGGGGTAGGTTTAAAAATGTAGTGTTAAGAGTGTTCAGCAGAAGTTTGTGGTTACAGGAAAGTGGGTGCGGGAGGGAAGAGGAGCGATTGGTGGAATGATGATGTAAAGAGAGTAGTAAGGGAGAAAAAGTTAGCATATGAGAAGTTTTACAAAGTAGAAGTGATGCAAGGAGGGAAGAGTATATGGAGAAAAAGAGAGAGGTTAAGAGAGTGGTGAAGCAATGTAAAAAGAGAGCAAATGAGAGAGTGGGCGAGATGTTATCAACAAATTTTGTTGAAAATAAGAAAAAGTTTTGGAGTGAGATTAACAAGTTAAGAAAGCCTAGACAACAAATGGATTTGTCAGTTAAAAATAGGAGAGGAGAGTTATTAAATGGAGAGTTAGAGGTATTGGGAAGATGGAGGGAATATTTTGAGGAATTGTTAAATGTTGATGAAGATAGGGAAGCTGTGATTTCGTGTATAGGGCAAGGAGGAATAACATCTTGTAGGAGTGAGGAAGAGCCAGTTGTGAGTGTGGGGGAAGTTCGTGAGGCAGTAGGTAAAATGAAAGGGGGTAAGGCAGCCGGGATTGATGGGATAAAGATAGAAATGTTAAAAGCAGGTGGGGATATAGTTTTGGAGTGGTTGGTGCAATTATTTAATAAATGTATGGAAGAGGGTAAGGTACCTAGGGATTGGCAGAGAGCATGCATAGTTCCTTTGTATAAAGGCAAAGGGGACAAAAGAGAGTGCAAAAATTATAGGGGGATAAGTCTGCTGAGTATACCTGGTAAAGTGTATGGTAGAGTTATTATTGAAAGAATTAAAAGTAAGACTGAGAATAGGATAGCAGATGAACAAGGAGGCTTTAGGAAAGGTAGGGGGTGTGTGGACCAGGTGTTTACAGTGAAACATATAAGTGAACAGTATTTAGATAAGGCTAAAGAGGTCTTTGTGGCATTTATGGATTTGGAAAAGGCATATGACAGGGTGGATAGGGGGGCAATGTGGCAGATGTTGCAGGTGTATGGTGTAGGAGGTAGGTTACTGAAAGCAGTGAAGAGTTTTTACGAGGATAGTGAGGCTCAAGTTAGAGTACATAGGAAAGAGGGAAATTATTTCCCAGTAAAAGTAGGCCTTAGACAAGGATGTGTGATGTCACCATGGTTGTTTAATATATTTATAGATGGGGTTGTAAGAGAAGTAAATGCGAGGGTCTTGACAAGAGGTGTGGAGTTAAAAGATAAAGAATCACACATGAAGTGGGAGTTGTCACAGTTGCTCTTTGCTGATGACACTGTGCTCTTAGGAGATTCTGAAGAGAAGTTGCAGAGATTGGTGGATGAATTTGGTAGGGTGTGCAAAAGAAGAAAATTAAAAGTGAATACAGGAAAGAGTAAGGTTATGAGGATAACAAAAATATTAGGTGATGAAAGATTGGATATCAGATTGGAGGGAGAGAGTATGGAGGAGGTGAATGTATTCAGATATTTGGGAGTGGACGTGTCAGCGGATGGGTCTATGAAGGATGAGGTGAATCATAGAATTGATGAGGGAAAAAAGGGTGAGTGGTGCACTTAGGAGTCTGTGGAGACAAAGAACTTTGTCCTTGGAGGCAAAGAGGGGAATGTATGAGAGTATAGTTTTACCAACACTCTTATATGGGTGTGAAGCATGGGTGATGAATGTTGCAGCGAGGAGAAGGCTGGAGGCAGTGGAGATGTCATGTCTGAGGGCAATGTGTGGTGTGAATATAATGCAGAGAATTCGTAGTTTGGAAGCTAGGAGGAGGTGCGGAATTACCAAAACTGTTGTCCAGAGGGCTGAGGAAGGGTTGTTGAGGTGGTTCGGACATGTAGAGAGAATGGAGCGAAACAGAATGACTTCAAGAGTGTATCAGTCTGTAGTGGAAGGAAGGCGGGGTAGGGGTCGGCCTAGGAAAGGTTGGAGGGAGGGGGTATAGGAGGTTTTGTGTGCGAGGGGCTTGGACTTCCAGCAGGCGTGCGTGAGCGTGTTTGATAGGAGTGAATGGAGACGAATGGCTTTTAATACTTGACATGCTGTTGGAGTGTGAGCAAAGTAACATTTATGAAGGGGTTCAGGGAAACCGGCAGGCCAGACTTGAGTCCTGGAGATGGGAAGTACAGTGCCTGCACTCTGAAGGAGGGGTGTTAATGTTGCAGTTTAAAAACTGTAGTGTAAAGCACCCTTCTGGCAAGACAGTGATGGAGTGAATGATGGTGAAAGTTTTTCTTTTTCGGGCCACCCTGCCTTGGTGGGAATCGGCCAGTGTGATAATAAAAAAATATATGTCAAACACGGTTCCTCGTAAGACGTATATATACAAACCTCGACAGTCAAAGGGTTAAATGATGAAGGTTATTTATAAAATCTACATTATCACAATCATGATAATTTAAACAGCTCAGATTGCTAGTTCTGCAATCCATTTTATCCCCACAAAAACTTATACCACTATTTCTAGATGAACTTTGCTGCTGCTATACATAGTGTGGTTGAGAAAAGGTAATGAACTCTACTGATGTTAGTTTAAAGCCCTAACAGCCCCAACACCTGCCCTAGACAAGTAAACGCTGTGCCTGGCATACATGTCATTTCTGCCATAGAAGAGGTCCCAGTTGTCTCTAAATGTCATTACAGTGTTTGTCCAGCCAGCAATGAAAACCAGTTGCCCTACACAACCATTCATTTCCAACTCCTCTCCTCAGCAAAATGCCACACATTTCAGGATGCCCCCTCTTTCTCCCTAATTATGTCTTTTGCTGATCTATACCTGCTAATCAGGTCCTCACTCCTATGTCTGCCAATAATATTGCCTCCAGAATTGAGACAGATAATCAGATTGCTCCCAGTACCTTTCATGACCTGTCAAGATGGCTGACAGTATCCTGCATCCCAGCCCAAGGAAAACCCACACACTGCCTCCTCTTCCTATTTCTAAGACAAAATGCCCTATCCATAAACTTAATTTGATTGTCCCTTGTTAAGGTGTTCTTACCTTTGCTGGTGATGTTCGTTGTGACGTTCTTGATGGTCTTTGTTGGGATGTCCAGGATCATTGATTCACATTTGTCTATTAACACACACAAAGAATTGTTGATCTCCACAGCAGTTTCCTGGATCTTTCTTATCTTCAACTTCAGTCCATTCTGCCTACTGTCTAGCTTCCCTTGTGGCTTAGCGCTTCTTTTTGATTATAATAATAATACTGTCTAGCTTCCTTTCTTGACCTGAGGATTCACAACCAGAGGATTACTATGAATCCTCTTGTTTTCCTCAGTCAGTCGGCTTATCTCTTGCCTGGCCTCCTCCGGCTGTTTAACCTGATGGTAGAGTTTCTTGATAGAGGGTATCATTGGTTCATTTTCAGAGAGCTCACAAAGTACTGTGTTCTCACACAATACAGATCACCTCGCCACTCATACAGATGAACCCTCAAGGCACCTCCCTCGAGGGGTACTGTAAAAAAAAAAAATATGTGCAAGTATTCTATCACAAGTCTCCTTGGCCAAGTTCCTGTCTGGATTCTTTGTAACTACACTGCCACATCAAGGTACACTTAGGTTTCTCACAAATCCTCATGTCCAGTGGGAAGCGTCTAGTACCCTTTTAGGCCAGGTCATTGTGTTAACCAATCTGGTATGTTTGGTCAAATTTAACCACACTGGGTGTACAAGCATCCAATAATTATATTGAACAACAGCACACCACTAGCTTAATTCTTCTTCTGTAGCTCAAATAGGTAATAATCATTGTTCACACTTAAGCAACACGTCAAATCCGAAAAATCGCTCCTCCACTCTGATCTAAGATGCTCACATATACCTACTGGATTTACTTAATCATATATTTTTTTTTTCAACGTCGGCCATCTCCCACCGACAAGGGTCATGCAGTGCTGTAGGGCAGAAGATAGTGCTGGGGCTATAAACAGCTAGGTGGAGAGGGGATCAGAGGTAAGGGTAGAAGAGGGCTGAAAAGGGTGCTAGGGGCTATGCATCAAAGTTTGTATAGTAAAGCAGTTGCAGACAAAAAGTGATCGTAGGTCAAGGGCAGGGCCGTCTGCAAGAAGAGAAGATAAGGTAAGAGCAGTAGGGCAGTGGCGTCAGAGGTAAACAGGATAATCCACAAGAAAGTGAAGAACCGAAATAAGGACCCAACAAACCTCACAGAGAAGAATAGGGTGTCATTCCATGAGATAACCATGGGTAAGGCGAGTATGGCCGATGCGGAGCCGGGAGAGCGCAGTCTCCCAGGAATGGCAACAGTAGTAAAAAGAGCCACAAACCTGAAAGTGGTTTAACCCATAAACGGTCCAAACATGTATATACGTTCTCTCTCGTAGTGCTCTGAATTTTTTGAGAAAAAAAAAAACTTTTCTTTTTAATGGGAAAAAAGAGCATATGTTACCCAGGCATCCCCAATTTTTTTAATATGGCACACAGTGAGTGTGCACACCCATTCTCTCATGTCTAGGTAACTCAGGCTTATTGTGCCAATGTTGAATGAATGACAAAGGAAACGTGTATATACGTTTGGACCGTTTAAGGGTTAATAGTGCAGTTATGGTGCATGTTCGACCACCATTGTTGCCAGTGACTGTGAAGATGGGCAGAGATGACTAAATTAATCCCTGAATGAAATACCTCTACAGGAAACCGGAAGGTTGTGTACTGCTGACCGCACAGCCTCTTCAAGGGGGGCTCCTTGGCGTGGTGAAGAGGCTCTTGGTCTGAGGAATTAGACCTATCGGTCTTCTTCCTCAGACCGAACCTAATTACCCCCCAATCTCCCCTCCCCTATCCCATCCTCCCCATCCTCCCCTTTTTCCTTTCCTCCTCCTCCTCCCCACTCCTCCCTTTTGCCCTTCCTCTTTTTGTCCTTTGGGATTTCTCCCACAGGCGCGCTAGTTCCTGGGTAGGAGAAAGGACACCGGGGTCCATCCCATTCCGTTGAGGTTTCTTGGCGGTGGCGTAGTTTGCCGTGGAATCTGGATTGCCTAGGGATGTCCCGATCCCTCTCCGGTATCCCGGAGTAGCTTTGGGTGTCTTTTGGGCGACGGGTGTAGCTCTGGAAGCCACCTTTCGGATTCCGGGGGTGGTGGCTGAAGGAGGTATGCTTTGTGGCGGATATCCGGCCGCCCTCTCTTTTGTCCACCGAGGTAGCTCGGCAGATGTGAGGTTGCTATCCCAGATTGCTGGTTTACTGGCATGAAGGGTAGGGTATGGCACGGGTTCCATGCTGCATCTGCGCTACTAGCGGTGTCGAGTCCTCTTGGGCGCGGAGGGAGATTTCTGGCCCTTTCATCCCTCCTAGGAACTATCCCTCCCCGGTCCCCCCTTTTTTTTTTCTTTTTTTTATTTTTATTTTCTTTTCTTCTTTCTTTTTTTTTCTTAAAAACAAAAAGAAAGAAGTAACCTAACCATGGCAGCCCTAGTCCATGAACCTGGTACCCCCGGGCCCCTTCTTGATACCGCACCCCGTTCTGACCCCGCCTCGTCTTTGGACCACTCTTCAGACATTCCTCATGCCTCTGTACCTATTGCCGGTGCTGTTTCCTCACCCGCTTCAGGTACTGAGGCCTCGACTGACTCCTTCGATTTATCAGACCTTCGCTCTCCTCTGACTATGCTTCCGGCCTCTCCCTCTACGGTGCGGCAATTTTCAAATCGCCGACCCGTTCCACGTCGGACCAACTCTGGTCCCACGCCTAAACGTCAACGACAATTACCTGCTGATGATACTTCTCCACCTTCACCTTCTCGTTCTTCTCAGAAACGATCGACACGTCCTTCACTACCTTTCCACACTCGGTTTCAGACTGAACAGTGGACTAAATTCTTCACTTTACGACCAACTTCCTCTACTGCCTATCTTTCTGACCATAGTATTGGCAAGGCACTCCTACGCCATGTTGGTAAAGATATTTCTTTTCATGCTCTTAAGAGCGGTACGCGCATCATTACCGTACAGAATGCTACCCAGGCTCGTGAGCTCTCTCGTCTTTCCCATATAGATACTGTTCCTGTCACCCTTGAAAAACATCATTCCCTCAATTCTTGTAGTGGTACCGTTATTCTGCCCCATACCATAGTTCAACAAAATTTCCAGACATGTGGCACCGACATTCTAGAACAGCTGGAACTCCAAGATCTCCCAATCCTCAAGGTAGACACTTACGTTCTTCCTGCCCGTGGGCGGAGACGATACCCTAGCAATGTGGCTCGTTTAACTTTTGACAGCCGAGAACTCCCATCCTCCGTTTATATAGCAGGACATCGGTTACAAGTTCGAAAGGTGATCCCTACACCACAACAGTGTAGAAATTGCTGGCGATTTGGCCATCCAGCGAAATATTGCAGATCTATCGCCGAATGCCCAGTCTGTGGTGCCGATGACCATTCTAATACGTCTTGCAATCGATCTCCCTCTTGCCTTAACTGTCATGAGGCTCACCCTTCGTACTCTCGCCGTTGTCAGGTCTATTTAAACGAGCGGGAAATCCGTTACCTCAAAGAGACAGAAGGTCTCCCTTATGCCATGGCAGTTTCTCATCTCCGCCTCCAAGGGAGACTCCCACGTGTTTCTTATTCCCGTGTTTCAAAACGTCCCCCCACTTCTGGTATCCCATCTTCTACACCCACCTCTGTGGTTACCTCTTCCATAATCACTCCTGTATCTAATCCTTTTGCTGTCCTCGGCTCAGACGTCCCTACTTCAACGCCTCAGTCTAATCTCGCTTCTTCGAGTTCTCTCTTACAAGCCTCAGTATCGACGAGACCTCGTACGACACCTCTTCCCAATCGTCCCTCTACTTCTCAAAAGTCAAAAAAAGGTCCGGTAACACCTCCTACCCATCTTCCACCTCCTCATTTTACCCTCCCTGTCTCTGTCCCTAGTTCTTCCCTTCTCACTGGCTCAGTTACAAGTGCAGAGGTTCACCCTCCTCCTCGTAATGTACCTTCCTCCCCTGTTCCCTCCCAAGTTTCTTCCTCTTCTGCCACCTCCCAGGTTCCTGTCTCTTCTGTCCCCTGCCACACTTCTCCAGTTCCCTCCACCCTTTCGCCCCCCCCTACCTTGGTACAGTCCAATACAGTTCCAATCTTTACTCATCCTCCCCCTACCATTCCCAATATTGTCTCCCATACGACATCTCTGAATTCCGAAACACTTGAAGCAATCTCTGAATATATTGCAGAGACCAAACCATCAATGGACACTGATCCACCTTCCGCTCTTCCTCTCTCCTCTGCTCCATCTGCGCAACTCCTTTCTTCACAGCGCACCGTTCCTTCGCTGCTTGAACATTTTCCACTGCCTCCGCATGTGGACTTTTCTAACCCTTCTAGTCCGTAGGAACCCTTACCTGCGGATTTCAAGTATCCTTATCATTGCCAATCATGGCCTTTTTACAGTGGAATATACGCGGCCTCAGGGGTAATCGGGGTGAGCTTCAGATGTTACTC
This sequence comes from Cherax quadricarinatus, assembly GCF_038502225.1. Taxonomy (NCBI): domain Eukaryota; kingdom Metazoa; phylum Arthropoda; class Malacostraca; order Decapoda; family Parastacidae; genus Cherax; species Cherax quadricarinatus. Next base: position 4,912,644 of record NC_091339.1, read on the forward strand.
TCCCAGTTTGCCCCTGTTGGTGTTTGCTTACAGGAACCAAAATTACACTCTGCTGTTATTTCTCACATCTCAGGCTATAATTTATTGTATTCTTCAGATCCTTTTCCTGATGGGACCTTTAATGAAAGTGCCCTTCTTCTCCGCACTGATATTCCTTACCATCAGCTATTTGTTCATACTTCGCTGCATTACACAGCAGCCCGTATCCACTTACATAGGTGGTATACGCTCTGTTCTTTATATCTCTCTCCTTCTCGGGCATTATCTATTCCGGATTTTGCCTTCCTTGTTTCGTCATTACCACCACCGATTCTGTTACTTGGTGATTTTAATGCCCACCATTTCCTCTGGGGAGGGTCTCACTGTGATTCCCGTGGAATTCAGTTAGAGGCTTTTCTTGCCACCCACCCCCTCCATGTTTTAAATACAGGTACTCACACCCATTTTGATCCTCGGACTCATACTCTCTCTTGCATCGATCTCTCAGTTTGTTCTTCCTCCGCCGCATTAGACTTTACTTGGTCTGTTCTCCCGGACTTACATGACAGTGATCATTTCCCAATCATTCTTACTTCCCCTTCATATTCGCCACCTCTTCGCACCCCACGCTGGCAATTTAATCGGGCAAATTGGAACCTTTACTCACACCTGACTGTTTTTAAAGAGGTTCCTTCTTCGTCCTCCATCGATGAGCTTTTACACCTCTTCTCGTCCTCCGTTTTCACCGCAGCTTCTCATTCTATACCCCAAACTTCGGGCAGGCATTCTCAGAAATGCGTGCCTTGGTGGTCTCCTGCTTGTGCTCGTGCAGTACGTTTGAAACGCGCTGCATGGGGCAGGTACCGGTACAATAGAACCACAGAGCGACTCCTTGATTTTAAACAGAAGCGTGCGATCGCTCGCCGTGTCATCCGTGACGCTAAACGCACTTGCTGGCGAGATTATGTCTCCACCATCACCTCTGCTTCCTCTATGAGTGCAGTCTGGAAAAAAGTACGAAAACTGAGTGGTAAATATTCTCCTGACCCGGCTCCTGTTCTGCGGGTTGCCGGTGTTGATATAGCAAACCCACTAGATGTTGCCAATGAAATTGGCAATCATCTGGTCCGTATTTCTCAGGGACTCCATCTATGCCCCTCATTTCTTTCCTCAAAGTCTGCCAGAGAGTTAGCACCCTTGGACTTTTCTTCTCTCAGAGAAGAACAGTATAATGTGCCTTTTACACTTCAAGAACTGGAGGCAACACTCTCAGCTTGTCGATCATCGGCAGCTGGGCCCGACGACATTCATATTCGTATGCTACAACATTTACATCAGTCAGCCCTTGCAGTCCTATTACGCCTTTACAATCTTATTTGGTCACAAGGAGTTCTTCCACAGCTGTGGAAATCCGCCATTGTTCTCCCTTTCCGCAAACCAGGCACTACGGGACATGAAACCTCCCACTATCGTCCCATTGCTCTTACCAGTGCAGTTTGCAAAGTAATGGAACGTCTAGTAAATAGACGTTTAGTGTGGTATTTAGAGACACACAACAGTCTCTCCACTCGTCAATATGGCTTTCGTAAGGGACGTTCTACCATAGACCCCTTACTGCGCTTGGATACGTATGTTCGTAATGCCTTTGCGAATAACCACTCAGTTATTGCCATATTTTTTGACCTTGAGAAGGCATATGACACAACTTGGAGGTATAATATTTTAGCCCAAGCCCACTCCTTAGGCCTTCGAGGCAATCTACCATCCTTCCTTAAGAACTTTTTAACTGACAGGCATTTCCGTGTTCGGGTTAATAATGTGCTCTCCCCGGACTTTGTCCAAGCTGAAGGTGTCCCCCAGGGATGTGTTCTGAGCACAACACTTTTTCTCCTTGCTATTAATGATTTGGCCTCTAGTCTTCCATCAAATATTTGGTCATCACTCTATGTTGATGACTTCGCTATTGCCTGTGCAGGCGCTGACTGTCACCTCCTTACAGTTTCTCTCCAGCATGCAGTCGACCGTGTTTCCAATTGGGCCACCACACATGGGTTTAAATTTTCCAGCACTAAAACCCACCAAATCACTTTCACTAGACGCTCTGTCATCTCTGATCATCCTTTGTACCTCTATGGCTCACGTATCCCTGAACGTGATACAGTCAAGTTTCTGGGCCTCCTCTTTGATCGTAGGTTATCCTGGAAACCTCACATTACCTCTCTGAAGGCAACTTGTCACAGCCGGCTGAACCTTCTTAAAACCCTTGCTCATCTTTCGTGGGGAGCTGATCGTCGAACCCTCCTTCACCTACATTCCACCCTTATTTTATCGAAACTTGATTATGGTGACCAGATCTATTCAGCGGCATCTCCTGCTACTCTCTCTAGCCTTAACCCCATTCATCACCAAGGATTACGTTTATGCCTTGGTGCTTTTCGCTCTTCCCCTGTCGAAAGCCTCTATGCAGAAGCGAACGTTCCATCCTTATCCGATCGCCGTGATGCCCATTGCCTGCGCTACTATGTACGCTCTCATGATCTCCGCAATCCTTCCATTTATAGAATGGTCACTGATATTAGTAGACATTCTTTATTTGTTCGCCGCCCCTGCTTACTCCGTCCCTTCTCTCTTCGCCTTCATTCGCTCTTGTCTTCTCTTCAACTACCACCTTTCTATGTACATGTAGCATCTCACTTTTCCCTACCCCCCTGGGAAGTTCCAGCTGTTCGAGTCTGTTCTTTCTCCCTCCCTTGCTCGAAAGCCCAACTGTCTACGGTCGCTTCCCGCTCTCTTTTTCTTGACCACTTTCACTCTCATTCTCATGCCATTGCTGTGTACACAGATGGCTCTAAGTCTTCTGACGGCGTAGGATTCGCAGCAGTGTTTCCGGACAGCGTCGTACAAGGGCATTTACTATCTTCAGCTAGTATTTTTACTGCTGAATTATATGCCATCCTTACAGCACTTATCCGTATTGCATCTATGCCTGTGTCATCATTTGTGGTTGTCTCAGACTCCCTTAGTGCTTTACAGGCTATACAAAAATTTGATACACCTCACCCCTTAGTCCTCCGTATCCAACTTTGGCTACGCCGCATCTTTACTAAGCATAAAGATATTGTTTTTTGTTGGGTCCCTGGTCATGTTGACGTACAGGGCAATGAACAGGCAGACACTGCTGCGCGGTCAGCAGTACATGACCTACCAGTTTCTTATAGAGGTATTCCATGTACGGACTATTTTGCTGTAATATCTTCCCACCTTCACACCCGTTGGCAACAACGTTGGTCTACTATGCTCGGCAACAAACTTCAGTCTATTAAACCGAGTATAGGTTACTGGCCGTCTTCTTATCACCAGTGTCGAGGTTGGGAGACTACTCTCTCCCGTCTTCGCATTGGCCATACTCGTCTTACTCATGGATATCTCATGGAGAGGCGACTTGCTCCTCTCTGTGAGAATTGCCAAGCTCCATTATCAGTCAGCCACATTCTGTTGGACTGCCCACTTTATCAACGAGCACGCAGAATTTACCTCTGTCGTCGTCTTCGCCCCGCTGCTCTCTCTTTACCTTCCCTTCTCGCTGATGGACCCACCTTTCATCCGGACTCTCTTATTGACTTTTTGACAACGACTGACTTACTTCACAAATTCTGATACTTTCAGCCCTTTCTACTTGTATCTCTTGCTACCCTCTACCCCCGTACTATCCCCTGCCCCGCTGTTTTCTGTAACCTGCTGATCATCCCCCCTCCCTCCTGCCATCCAATTCCCTTGCTTCCTTCCCTACCCTGCAGCGCTGTATAGCCCTTGTGGCTTAGCGCTTCTTTTTGATTATAATAATAATAATGACCGCACAGCAGCATCTGCCTCTTCATTGACCTGCACATCGTGTCCAGGGACCCAACAAAAAACGACATCTTTGTTTTTGCTAGCCACACGGTGCAGCCCAAGTTGTATACAAAGGATCAGTGGATGAGGGGAATCAAATTGTTTAATGGCCTGTAAAGCACTGAGGGAATCTGAAATGATCACAAATGCCAAAGGAGATGTACATGCAGTACGGAGAAGTGCTATGAGGATGGCATACAACTCGGTGGTAAAAATACTAGCCGAGTCTAACAAATGACCCTGGACAACATAGTCAGGGAACACTGCTGCAAACCCAACAGCATCAGAAGATTTAGAACCATCTGTATAAACAGCAATGGCATGTGCATGAGACTGGAAGTGATCAAGAGAAAGAGAGCAAGAAGCAGCCATAGGTAGGATAGCTTTGGCACACGGTAGTAGGGGAGGACAGACATGAACCATTGGAACCTTCCAAGGGGGAGGAGAAAAGGCAGATGCCCATATGAACATATAAGGGAGGTAACTGGAGAGAAGACCGGGGTGAGTGAAGATGAAGAGAAAGCAGTTGGAGTAAGCAGGGGCACCGAACAAATAACGTGCTTCTACTAACGTCTGAGACCAATGGATTTACCTAAGGCCGTACCATTCTAAACATTCCTCACATTTTCTAGCTACCTGAGATTTTTTACGCTCTGTCGTTTCAACTCGCTTGAATAGTTACATGTGAAAATACATTTTTGAATAACAATAAAAATAAATAGATTTAAGCGCTAAACCCTGCTTGGAGGGATCTGTGAAAGTTGGAATGAGCAACCGTTGTGGATTTAGAACTTAGTTTTGACTGTAATAATATTAAGCCACAATACTGTGACTGGAACAATATACAAATAACCTGCAAAGAGACAAACTCATGATGACGTTTCAGTTCGACATGGACCATTAAATAACACTGGTCTGCATTTGCAATGTTTTTAATTTTTATTTTAATTCATTCTATTAGTTTTAAGAGCATATAGCCCTTGTGGCTTAGCGCTTCTTTTTGATTATAATAATAATAATTAAGAGCATATGAATTCCAAATGAACATTAATCGAATCAAATGATTTTATTAAAAAAATATGCTCCTAATGGTTAGCTTACATATTGAATCAAAGGAAGGAGAACTGTTTTGATTTTCGCTCATGCTGTGCATCGAGACCATTATGTTTCAATGTGATATCAGCAGTAATCCGCCATGCTGACATTCCATTTGCCCTGGTATCGAGTTTCGATGGTGCAAATATCCTGATGGAACCACTCTCCTTGTTCCTCACTGTAGCCCCCACAATTGTTGGGAAAATAGTCAAGATTTGAGTGCAAAAAGTGCATCTTCACACTCATTCTAGACCCAAATTGTTGGAAACTTGAAATCAGGTCTTGGATCATTTTTTCATATTCAGGGGAGTGCCTGTTTCCCAGGAAGTTGTAGACAATCTGGTTGAATGAAAACCAGGCATTCACCTCGACACTTGATAATGCTTCATCAAAATGATTGTCCTTCATCAATTCCCAAATCTAAGGGTCAACAAAGATTCCTGCCTTTAGCTTGCCTTCACTTGTATAGGGAAACTTTGACTCCAGGTACTTGAAAGCAGTTCCATTCAAGGCCTTCACAAAATTTTTCATAAGCCCTAATTTGATGTGGATAGCAGAATTTTCTTGGGGTCAACTAGTAGCACAGTTTTCACGTTGTGATTTCCAGGTAAGAAGCTGCTGCTTGGTGGCCAGTCTTTTTGTTCATAGTATGTATTGGCTGTCTGCCCTACTATCCCAAGACAGAAAAACAGGGATACTTGATGTATCTGCCTTAAAGAGCTAGTAGGAGAGCAATAACTTTTAAATCACCACAAATGAGAAAATTGTGATTCTGGTACTTGACTGGAGGCATTAGATGTGTTCAATAAGGTCAGAAATATTTGAACAAAAAACTAAGAGATTCCTCTTTGTCAAAGAGCTGAGTGAATTCTGCTTCATGATGACGATACTAAGCAAATGTTCCAGGAGCTAGAAGCCTGTGTTCTCTCAGTCTAGAGCCAAGTAGCTGTGCACTTTCTTTTGGAAGGTTAGGCCTCTCACCAAGTCATTGAGCTCAACTTGGTTGAAGGGTTTGAGATCGTCATTTGTTGGTGGTTCACTGGTATCAGACTCTGATGAAATTTGCTGTCTCAGGTGGCACAGGCCTTATTGCCGAAGGAATATTTGGGTATATTATGTGATCTTTAGTCTTCTTGTTGAATCCAGCTACTATAGTCATACAAAAGTAGCAGTCATCATGGTGGTTCATCTGCTCCTGCCATGCCATTGGTACTCCAACTGACCACATTTAGAGCTTGCTGATGCAACTCTTGCAAACTTTGTGTGGTGCAAATGGTTTGCCCTGGTCTCCAAGTTTGCAGCCAAAATAAGCATAGTAGCAGCACTTCAATAAAGGAGTAATGTTGCTCCTGGAATCTGAATGGGTGAATTGCCGGCAGACATAGCAAAATGTCTGGTGAATTTATGCAGCAGCCTCTAGACATAAATAATCTGAAACTAAAGAAAATATATTAGATTTAACATTTAAGTCAATATAAGGTAAGAATTTTAATCGGTAATATACCACTTTCTCATTTACATATGTTATATGAAAAGAGAAACGTAACGTTTCCGTATAACTTGACAACCTGATGTGATGGAGATGAATAAAAACACAATGAATCATTATTTTCCATATATATATACTGAAAAAATACCATCGAGTCAATAAAGTAAATCATGCAGACCAGTGCACACTCATTCCTGTCCCCCGTTCATATATTTTTGGGCTCCCTTCCCTTCACACTTCTCTATGTAACTACTTAATGGTACAAGTTAAACTGAAATGTCATAAGTTTTTCTCCTATGTGCAAATTATTTGTAGGGATAGATCTTTTGGGATAATGCAGTAAGTTCTTTAGAGTTAGTATTTTCACTAATATTATATGTACATCATTAATGCTTCTACCATTAGTTAGTATTGTATATTTATTTAGTCAGTACTTGCAGAGGATATAAAACAACAGATACACAAAGGCTTTAATCTATTTCAGATGACAATGCAGACACAGTAAAATCACAGCTTAAAAACATCAAACAAAAGCTTAGTTGCTATGGCTTCTTGTCCATTTGGGGACATCACTGCTGGATAACTTTTAACTCGGCATGAATAAGGGTACAAAACTTTCCATTTTTTATCATATTTCTTTTTTTTTCTTTTTTTTTTTTTTTAGGAAATATTCTACTCTTTGACCATTTCTGATTCCCTGGGCCAAAGTTCTCATAAGAATAGCAAATGGACTTGAGACACTACAATGAGAAATTCTGGGGTTTGTGACACTTAATAAGTGAGGATACAATTGAAATTGATACATAACATTCATACAAGTTGTATAGAATACTTCGGCCTGGGAATGACTCAGATTTCTCTGTACTGGGATATGAAGAGGGATGTAAAATAAATTGAAAATTAATTAATATCACCTGGAATCAATGATTAAATGAAATATAAAAATAAGCTATAATATATATAGTAACATACATATGTACATACATTTTACGTCTGCATACATACACGTATTTATGTCTGCAAACATATGCATATTTATGTCTGTAAACATACATATATTTACATCTGCAAATCTGCAAACATACTCATATTTATGTCTGCAAACATACACATATTACGTCTGAAAACATACGCACATTTACGTCTGCATCATCTTCTTTCAATAAACTGGCTGTATCCCACCGAGGCAGGGTAACCCAAAAAGAAAAACAAGTTTCTCTTTTTAACTGCAGTAATGTATACAGGAGAAGGGGTTACTAGCCCCTTGCTCCCTTACGTCTGCATACATACATATACATGTATTTATGTATGCATACATGTATATATTTACGTATGCACATATATATATAAACACACACACATATTGAATATATAAATTAACAACTACTAACTTACCATGCTTGGGGAAGGTCAGAGAAATCTGGTTTTAATGTTCCTTGAGTTCTAGTAAGATGATAATTCTTCAATACAAAATGTGAAAATGAATAATGCATTCATACATACATCTTTTGGTATATGGAATGCTATAAAAACAGGTTGGCTGGGCTCGGCAAACTTCAGGGGAAAAAGTTTGTCTTCTTGTGCAGAGACTAAAGAGACAAACTGAGTCACTGACCTTTTGAGATGATGACTGAAACAAATAAATGAAGGGGTAAAGCATGGTTAAGTTGGTGCACAGGTAGGTGCAGTTAATGCTCTGCACAAGAAAACTCAGATTTCTTTTTCTTCTCAAGTCTCTTTCAGATACAAGGTAATACTTTATTTATTTGGTCCAAGAACGCTGAGAGGACCCACTGAAAATTGATCCGAGACCAACACCATTCTATTTATGACCAACTTGTGCACAATAGCTCTAACACTAGGATGATGATAATAATAATAATAATTAATAATAATGATGATATAAGAAGCCAATGACTAAACAACCCAGCCTGCTCCCACCAAATATGGCAGTGCTGTTGAGGTTATGTTGTGTGGTGATGAAGAGTTCACACTCTTAATATATTTTTTTCCTAATCTCATAATGCTTTTGCTAAATCAACAATTTTGTGGGTCCAAAGATAATTTATAACTATTAACACAGACTGAAGAATATACTTGTGGACTGGAAAAAGAGTTTCCGTTTCTGAGGGGACATCACCACAGGCGAGACCTATGGATGGGTAGGTGGGCGGCGGGCTGTGGCAGCCCATACTGTACCAGGGCTGGAATGGGGGATTCTGGGAACAGGAATGGGAGGATAACTGACCTCGGGGGGGGGGGGGATTTGTGGGCATGGGGCAACTTGGGTGAAGAGGCCCAGGTTCAACTATGGAAACACCTGCATGAAAGAAGTGGCCATGTGGAGGTATATTTCTTACCTTTTAAGTTATCTATATACACTAACGAGATCAGATTCAGCAGAATTATAGTAATAAAAAAGGAGAAAAAGTAAGCATTTATTGCTTCCTTTGCAGTATAGAGTACTATTCTTAAATTACAGAATTGTACAAAAAAACTTAAACAGATGTTTTGGTCTCTTCATCCATAGCTGATCCACAATCTACAAACATCAGCACTTGATAAATCAACTGTCATTTCTTCCAAACACTTGCACAGCAAGACACCAAGAGAAGACTACAGTTCAGTAATAAACTTGCTAATCAGTGAATGCCTACAATAATGAAGCTGTCGTCACATGTCTAATTGATCTTGCTGTCTAGCTTTCATACAGATGAGCAAATATTGAAAAAGAACTATTTCATTCTTTGAGACATCTATCTCCTCCTTAATTATCTACACATGTACAAAAACTTTACATACATTCAACACTTCTCACACAGGGTATTTTCAGTACTGCCTGAGATTCATTTGTGAGTACTTGTATACAGGCCTGGCTTTTGCCTGCAAAATGCACAGAGTTGCAGTACTGACCTGATATAAACTAAGGGTGAGAGTAGTATACAAGGGGAGACAAACCAACCACATCCTCGTGCACACAATTAAGAGTACACTACTTAACTCATTATGTGAGAAATAAATGCTGCCCTCAGAAAATCTGTGGTGCAATACACTGAACCTTTGTATTTCCTTGATATGCTTCACAGTAGTAGTGAGTGAGGACAAACAAAAAAATCAGTAAGAACAGTACAAAATGTACTCTGAATGTCGGTAGTCCACAAATCAAAACAGATTTGCCTGGGGTACTTGGCACGTAACATGGGTCATAACAAAAACACGTAAATACTCAATCCAAGTCTTACTTCCACTTTCATCCCATACTATCACACAACTGTCTTTTATGGAATGTTAGTTCAACCACCATAGTCTTCAATGAGACTGATAACACTGCCTTCACCAAGGCTAACTGTCCTGAAGTTCATAATTAGACTGGACATGTTTCATCACCACAAATGATTACAGAGGGAGCTTTCAGTCTACACTGAACACTGGCATTTCTATCACCTCATTGTTAAAGTCTTGGCACTGTGAGGGTCATGCCATTAATGTGCAGAACATTAGGTATGAGGATAAGTCTTTTTCTGGAAAGGTTTCATGGTCAATCTCTAGCAGAGCCACTTGTTTCATGGCTACCTGAAGGAAGCTATGTGGAGGATGCATTTTACCAAATAGAACAGTATGAAATATACTATATTACATGTGTGACTCCATGAGTATTCTAATACTGTATTAATCACTAAATAAATGACACTGCAGTTCTCTTATGAAGTACAGTATATTAAAATAGAAGAGAACAACATTAAAATTTTCAAATTTGCAATGTTAATTAATGTAGGGATTGAATTTCATATATATAGCACCAGTGAAGATTTCAAACATCCAGTGACAATGATGTGATTCATGATTTGATAATCATGCTGGTATTACAAATTTAATTAACTATTTAAGGCAACATGTATAATGTAGATGCAACAATCTTGCAGCAACACCTCTCTCCACATAGACCTTCAGATTCTCTTAAGAAAGTAGGATCGACCTCACCCTCCTGACCAGAGTCCTCCTGGTTTAGAAATATGTCAACAGTGCTCCATGTTACTATATATAAACTTGCTCAATCAATGAGGTGAATCCCATGGCAAGGCTCCAACCTGAGACTTAATGGTCCTCCTCCTCTTCAGATTCTCCATGACCATACATATCTGCTAACTTACTGAAACGTGGACCCCAATTGTTCAGGTAGTCAAAGTCCTGTTCGTTGTCATCAGTGCCTACAAAGAGAAATAATGATACTTAATACTGGGTTGTGGCTAAAACTAACCTTCTGTCTCCTGTGACAAAAATATAAAATTAACTAAGAAATCTGAAATAACAATTGCTCTATATTGCAACCTTAACATACAGGCTATCTAGAAAAAAAAATACTGCACACAATTTTAATCATATGCTTAAGTAACTACAGAAAAGTATTCAACAATATACAGCATGTATACAAAAAATCCTATTTTTGTTTTTATTTCATGTTTATGCCATGTACAAAGATCCAGTATACTGTGACTGATCAAGCTCCTGACTGATGGCTGCAGTGAAGGATTAAGACATCAAATAGAATGCTCCTTATCATAAAGCTGTACAAAATTAGAACAGGTACCAACAGTTCAAGGACAGTATAGTGTAAACATGAGACAGTCCCATTAGGTCTTAAACTTCTGCTGCTAATAAACTCGAATGAGCCATGGTCCTGGTATTGCCAAGTCCAGTGATTTTTAACAAGTCCAGCTCTATTACTGAGCTATGGAGCTTCTATAGCTCTTACACAAGCTCCATAGCTCAGTGATAAAACTGGACTTGCCAATCCAGGACCACATTTCAATACCCCCATCTATCTTTCTGCTTTTTCCATCTGCTGCTAATATTTAATGAAACAGTCAAGTGAAAACCATTTGCTGTGCCAGGAGGCAAATGTACATGCAGACCTTCATTCTCTTCCTTCAGGAAGGTACCACATCTTGCCAAATGAGTGTGAAACTTAAGCCTATTATATGTTTTGCAGTTTGGTAGGACTGCTAGCTTTTTCTTTCTACCTTATTAATATGCAAGATGACAGGTAAATCTTACAACCCCCCTATGTATTTGCACGTTATACACTTCTCTACTTTTCTAAGATTTTTTTACCAGTTCTTATCTCTTTAATATTTACTTACTAGGTCAGGAGGCCTAGTCTGAGAAAGGGCTGCAAAGGCAATGACCCTCTGTACATTTAATGATGTAAAATGTATACTGAGATCACAGCATCCTTCTTTGCAGAGCAAAATATCACCAAAGGTACTTATCTAGATTTTTTTATTTATTATCACACTGGCCGATTCCCACCAAGGCAGGGTGGCCCGAAAAAGAAAAACTTTCACCATCATTCACTCCATCACTGTCTTGCCAGAAGGGTGCTTTACACTACACTTTTTAAACTGCAACATTAACACCCCTCCTTCAGAGTGCAGGCACTGTACTTCCCATCTCCAGGACTCAAGTCCGGCCTGCCGGTTTCCCTGAACCCCTTCATAAATGTTACTTTGCTCACACTCCAACAGCACGTCAAGTATTAAAAACCATTTGTCTCCATTCACTCCTATCAAACACGCTCACGCATGCCTGCCGGAAGTCCAAGCCCCTCGCACACAAAACCTCCTTTACCCCCTCTCTCCAACCTTTCCTAGGCCGACCCCTACCCCGCCTTCCTTCCACTACAGACTGATACACTCTTGAAGTCATTCTGTTTCGCTCCATTCTCTCTACATGTCCGAACCACCTCAACAACCCTTCCTCAGCCCTCTGGACAACAGTTTTGGCAATCCCGCACCTCCTCCTAACTTCCAAACTACGAATTCTCTGCATTATATTCACACCACACATTGCCCTCAGACATGACATTTCCACTGCCTCCAGCCTTCTCCTCGCTGCAACATTCATCACCCATGCTTCACACCCATATAAGAGCGTTGGTAAAACTATACTCTCATACATTCCCCTCTTTGCCTCCAAGGACAAAGTTCTTTGTCTCCACAGACTCCTAAGTGCACCACTCACTCTTTTCCCCTCATCAATTCTATGATTCACCTCATCTTTCATAGACCCATCCGCTGACACGTCCACTCCCAAATATCTGAATACATTCACCTCCTCCATACTCTCTCCCTCCAATCTGATATTCAATCTTTCATCACCTAATCTTTTTGTTATCCTCATAACCTTACTCTTTCCTGTATTCACCTTTAATTTTCTTCTTTTGCACACCCTACCAAATTCATCCACCAATCTCTGCAACTTCTCTTCAGAATCTCCCAAGAGCACAGTGTCATCAGCAAAGAGCAGCTGTGACAACTCCCACTTTGTGTGAGATTCTTTATCTTTTAACTCCACGCCTCTTGCCAAGACCCTCGCATTTACTTCTCTTACAACCCCATCTATAAATATATTAAACAACCACGGTGACATCACACATCCTTGTCTAAGGCCTACTTTTACTGGGAAAAAATTTCCCTCTTTCCTACATACTCTAACTTGAGCCTCACTATCCTCGTAAAAACTCTTCACTGCTTTCAGTAACCTACCTCCTACACCATACACTTGCAACATCTGCCACATTGCCCCCCTATCCACCCTGTCATACGCCTTTTCCAAATCCATAAATGCCACAAAGACCTCTTTAGCCTTATCTAAATACTGTTCACTTATGTTTCACTGTAAACACCTGGTCCACACACCCCCTACCTTTCCTAAAGCCTCCTTGTTCATCTGCTATCCTATTCTCCGTCTTACTCTTAATTCTTTCAATAATAACTCTACCATACACTTTACCAGGTATACTCAGCAGACTTATCCCCCTATAATTTTTGCACTCTCTTTTATCCCCTTTGCCTTTATACAATGGAACTATGCATGCTCTCTGCCAATCCCTAGGTACCTTACCCTCTTCCATACATTTATTAAATAATTGCACCAACCACTCCAAAACTATATCCCCACCTGCTTTTAACATTTCTATCTTTATCCCATCAATCCCGGCTGCCTTACCCCCTTTCATTTTACCTACTGCCTCACAAACTTCCCCCACACTCACAACTGGCTCTTCCTCACTTCTACAAGATGTTATTCCTCCTTGTCCTATACACGAAATCACAGCTTCCCTATCTTCATCAACATTTAACAATTCCTCAAAATATTCCCTCCATCTTCCCAATACCTCTAACTCTCCATTTAATAACTCTCCTCTCCTATTTTTAACTGACAAATCCATTTGTTCTCTAGGCTTTAACCTGTTAATCTCACTCCAAAACTTTTTCTTATTTTCAACAAAATTTGTTGATAACATCTCACCCACTCTCTCATTTGCTCTCTTTTTACACTGCTTCACCACTCTCTTAACCTCTCTCTTTAACTTATCTAGATTTGCTTAAGATTTTTATTGAAACTCAGGCTAAAGATCTTCAACCGCAGTTCATCTTTCAACAAGATGGTAATACCATCTCAGCTGAATTATATCATGAGGGATTTCACTGATAGTCATATACATTATATGGCAGATGGAATGAGGGTGATGGGGTTATATAATGACTCTCCAAAAATCACCAGACTATTCAACTGGGCTTCAAGTGAGGATATGGCATGGATACCCTTGACTGCACAAGATTGATTTTGCTGATTTAGAATGCCACATACTGAGTGTAATGACCATAATCATGCCCAATCCTCTTACTAATATTTTATGAGCTATTGACTAGTATAGTGCATATCAAAGTGAAGTTGCTACAATCAATAACCAAAATTTAGGTATATTTTCTTCAAAACTCTATGTTTTTATCATTAAGTAAAAGTTATGAATGAAGTTGTATCATTCTTTTATTTTATTTTATTAGCACATCGGCCATCTTGCACCAAGGTAGGGTGGCCCGAAAAAGAAACTTTCATCATTCACTCCATCACCGTCTTGCCAGAGGTGCACTTACACTACAGTTATAAAATTGCAACACTAACACCCGACTTCCAGAGTGTAGGCACTGTACTTCCAATCTCCAGGACTCGTGTCCAGCCTGCCAGTTTCCCTGGATCCCTTTATAAATGTTACCTTGCTCACACTCCAACAGCACATCAGGTCCTAAACACATTAATCTCCATTCACTATCTAACATGCTCACGCATGCTTGCTGGAAATCCAAGCCCCTCACACACAAAACCTCCTTTAGCCTCTCCTTCCAACCTTTCCTAGGCCAACCCCTACCCTGCCTTCCCTCCACTACAAATTTATACACTCTTGAAGTCATTCTATTTTGTTCCATCGCCTCTACATGTCCAAACCACCTCAACAACCCCTCCTCAGCCCTCTGGATAATAGTTTTGGTAATTCCACACCTCCTAATTTCCAAACAACGAATTCTCTGTATTATACTCACACCACACATTGCCTTCAGAAATAACAAAAAGGCACAAATACTGTGACGAACAACACACAAATAACCTGCACGTAGGAGAGAGGAGCTTACGACGACGTTTCGGTCTGACTTGGACCATTTACAAATCACACTGGACATGACATCTCCACTGCCTCTAGCCATCTCCTTGCTGCAACATTCACCACCCATGCTTCACACCCATATAAGAGCATTGTTATAACTATATTCTCATACATTCCCCTCTTTGCTTCTATAGACAAAGTTCTTTGTTTCCACAGACTCCTAGGTGTACCCACTCACCTTCTTCCCCTCATCAATTCTATGATTCACCTCATCTTTCATAGACCCATCTGCTAACATGTCCACTCCTAAATATCTGAATATATTCACCTCCACACTTTCTCCTGCCAATCTGATATCCAATCTTTCATTACCTAATTTTTTATCTTCATCACCTTACTCTTTCCTATATTCACTTTAAATTTTCTTCTTTTACATACTCTACCAAACTCATCCACCAACCTTTGCAACTTCTCTTCAGAATCTTCTAAAAGCAGTGTCATCAGCAAAGAGCAACTGTGACAATTCCCACTTTGTGTTAGATTCTTTTGTCTTTTAGCCCCACACCTCTTGCCAACACCTGAGCATTCACTTCTCTTACAACCCTCTACATAAATACTGTATATTGAACAACCATGGCGACATCACACATCCTTGTCCAAGGCCTACTTTTACTGGGAAATAATCTCCCTCTCGCCTACATGCTCTAACCTGAGCCTCACTATTCTCGTAAAAACTTTTTACTGCTTTCAGTAACCTACCTCCTATTCCATACATTTGCAACATCTGCCACATTGCCCCCCTATCCACCCTGTCATATGCCTTGTCCAAATACATAAATACCACAAAAACCTCTTTACCCTTATCTAAATATATATTTTTAATTGTAAACACTTCATCTACACACCCCCTACCTTTCCTAAAGCCTCCTTGTTCATCTGCTATCCTACTCTTCATCTTACTCTTAACCCTTTGACTGTTTCGGTCGTATATATATACGTCTTACGAGCCACCATGTTTGACGTATTAATACGCATAAATTCTAGTGGCTTCAAATCAAGTGGGAGAAAGCTGGTAGGCCTACATGTGAGAATGGGTCTGCGTGGTGGGTGTGTGCCCTGTGAAAAAAATCGGGGACTCAGTGGTGCATTGTGGGAATGCCATCTTGGTAGTCGATTTTCACCATGCCTCGGGGTAAGAAGTACCTTACTCATCGGTGGATTGGAGGTCTTTTGTTCCCAAGTGACAGCTCTAACAGTGATGGAAGTGCCAGTGAAAGTGAATTTCATGGTTTTGGAGAGGGTGTGACTGAAAGCAGTGCCCAGGATAACGTAATTAGTGATGAAAATCCAGATGACCCACAACCCTCCACCTCTGGTGCTGGGCCGTCTCATTCACGTTCACCTGTACCAGGACGAAAGAGGAAACTATTTGCCCGTGTACAAGACTCAGATGTGAGCAGTGAAAGTGATATTGATAGTGATTTCAAAGCTATTGAAAGCAGCTCTAGTTGCGACAGTGAAGGTGAATATTCTCCAGTGAAACGGCAGTATTTACGACACAGCATGCATTCTGGTAGTGTGCCATATGCTCTTCCAAGGGGAATGAGTCAATCTTGGAGTACATCCCATGGCCCTACGCCACAAACTGATAGTGAAGATGACGATATTGTTACAATGGGGATGAATGATGTGTGTGGGGCAGCAGGTGGTGGCGGCGACACGAGTCGTGTGGCACCAGCAGCGGGCCATGCTACTGCCCACGCTGCTAACTCAGCACAGCCACAACCACCCTTAACCATCCCCACACTCCCACACCATCCACAACCACAACCTGCATGACAACAACCTTCACAACCACAACTACCTGTAAATATTCAGTACCCACCAGCAGACCACATCTGGGATTGGCAGCAAGGTGACAATTTTGTTCCCAATCCCCATCACTTTGATGAAATACAAAGCGGAATATGGCCATCATGTACACTTGGGAACAATGCCACTGAACTGGAATGCTTTCAGTTATTCTTCGATGAACCCCTGATGGACATTATTGTCAGGGAAAGCAATACATACTTCGAGTACAACACGGCAAACACAATTCTTTCAAGAAGGCCACATCTACACCAGTGGAAGGACACAACTGTGGCAGAGATTATCTCTTCTTTGCCACAATAATGCTTATGCCACATGTGTATAAGCAGTGTCAACACATACTGGTCGACAGACTGCCTGATTTCAACCCCAGCTTTCGGTGACATTATACCAGTGAATCAATTTGTGCTACTGTTATGTATGCTACACTTTTCAGACAAAACAAGGCCTGACAGAAGCGACAGGTTATATAAGATCAGGAATGTGTTCATGTACCTGAAACAAAAGTGCTGTATGTACTTCTATCCCTTCAAGAAGCTTGTTATTGATAAGTCTTTGATTTTGTTCAAGGGCAGACTGTCATTCAAGCAGTATTTACCAAGCAAGAGGAAACGCTTTGGTATAAAGTTATTTGTACTGTGTGATTGCAAAAGTGGTCTGGTTTTGGATATAACTGTGTACACTGGCAGTAATACATTGCAAGATACCAGGAAGTTACTGGGTATCTCTGGTGATGTGGTTAGAACAATGATGGAACCATATCTTGGTAAGGGGCATATTTTATATACTGATAACTGGTACACAAGCCCTTTACCCACTGATTTCTTGTGAGTGAACATGACAGACATATGTGACACAGTGCGTGGAAATCGTAGACACATGCCTAGGTTCGACGCAGGCACTCATAGAGGTGAAGTTCAGGTGTTTGCTGCCAATGACATCATGGTATTTCGGTGGCATAACAAACGTGATGTCACATTGTTGACATCAGTTCACCGACACGAAATGGTAGACACTGGCAAGCAGAATAGACACACCAATGAACCCATTGTAAAACCTGCAGCTGTGATGGACTACAACCTCAATATGCACTTAGTGGACAAATGTGACATGCAGATTGGGTTTGCTGATTGTGTTCGCAAGAGTTGTAAGTGGTATATAAATTTTTTTCTATCTTTTTGACATTTCCATGCTGAATGCTTATAATATGTATAAGTTGAAGACCAACAACAAACCCAAATATGGTGAATTTTGTTTGTCAGTTATCAGACAAATAATATTCAAGTATACCAAGGAACAACACTTGCAATAGGCCAGTGCCCACGAAATTACCAACATGTGCCATCTCGTCTGAGGCCTGGTGATCACTACCCCATACCACTGCCTCCTACTACTTTCAAGAAAAATGCTCAGAAGAGGTGTAAGGTCTGTGCACATACCACAAAACGCCCACAAAAATGCAGAGAAACTCGTTTTATGTGTGTGAGGAGTGTAAAACACCATTGTGCATACACCCATGTTTCAAAGAATTCCACAAGCTGTAGCAGTTCTAGGAAAGTGTCCAGTGATTGTACCTATGTATATATATTACAGAACAATAGTAATAAACATTTTTTTATATTGTTTGTGTAAACAAGTTTTGTAAACAATATGATACTAGTGTTTTTGCTATAATTGTGTTACATTCAACGAATGTATATATGAACATTGCACCATACTTAGGTCTCACAGGCCACATATATTATGTGAAAAAATAAAATAGTGAAAAAACAAGAAACCTTCGAATGCAAGTAAACCGAAGTTTACCGGGCGAGTGGCATTCGCTGCTGTTGCCAACTACAGCTCATTTTCTGCCAACTTTACGCCTCTATATCTTGGTAAGTACTGATTGCAAAAA
Organism: Cherax quadricarinatus; assembly: GCF_038502225.1. Lineage (NCBI taxonomy): Eukaryota > Metazoa > Arthropoda > Malacostraca > Decapoda > Parastacidae > Cherax > Cherax quadricarinatus. The sequence continues at coordinate 4,931,313 of NC_091339.1, forward strand.
CAATCAGAAAATTAATTTTAACATTTTCATAAGAAAAAATCATTTTTTTTTTTCGAATATTTTTCGACACCAGGGGACACCTCAGGATTTGGGGTTGTGACAGTCAAAGGGTTAATTCTAGGTCTACTCAACAGACTTCTTCCTCTATAGTTTTTGCACTCTCTTTTATCCCCTTTGCCTTTATACAAAGGAACTAAGCATGCTCTCTGCCAACTCCAGGTATCCCTAGGTCTACCCTATCCTCTTCCATACATTTATTAAATAAAAGCACCAACCACTCCCAAACTTTTAACATTTCTATCTTTGTCCCATCAATCCCAGCTGCTTTACCCCCTTTCATTCAACCCACTGCCTCATGAACTTCCCCCACACTCACAACTGGCTCTTTCTCACTCCTACAAAATGTTATTCCTCCTTGCCCTATACATGAAATCACAGCTTCCCTATCTTCATCAACATTTAACAATTCTTCAAAATATTCCCTCCATCTTCCCGATACCTCTAACTCTCCTTTTATAACTTTCCTCTCCTATTTTTAACTATTAAATCCATTTGTTCCCTCGGCTTCCTCAACTTATTAATCTCACTCCAAAACTTTCTTATTTTCAGCAAAATTTGTTGATAACATCTCACCCACTCTCATTTGCTCTCTTTTTACACTGCTTTACCACTCTCTTAACCTTTCTTTTTCTCTCCATATACTCCTCCCTTCTTGCATCATTTCTACTTTGTAAAAACCTCTCGTATGCTAATTTTTTCTCATCGTCATTTCATCAATCGCTCTAATTCCCTCCCACACCCACTTTCCTGTAACCACAAACTTCTGCTGAACACTAACACTGCATTCTTAAACCTATCCCACACATCTTCGACCCCACTGCCTATACTCTCACTAGCCCATCTATCCTCCAATAGCTGTTCACATCTTGCCTAAACTGCCTCCTCCATTAGTTTATAAACCTTCGCCTCTCTCTTACTTGCTGCTTCCGTTTTCCTTGTATCGCATCTACCTTTTACTCTCACTGTAGCTACAACTAAAAAGTGATCTGATATATCATGTACATCCTGAAGTCTACCCAACAGTCTTTTATCTACCAATACGTAGTTGGACAAACTACTGTCGTTACGGTCTACATCATATCTTGTATACTTATTTATCCTCTTTTTTTTTTTTTTTTTCCAACAAACCGGGCGTATCCTACCGAGGTAGGGTGGCCCAAAAAGAAAAACAAAAGATTCTCTTTTTAAATTTAGTAATCTATACAGGAGAAGGGGTTACTAGCCCCTTGCTCCTGGCATTTTAGTCACCTCTTACAACACACATGGCTTAAGGAGGAAGAATTCTGTTCCACTTCCTCATGGAGATAGGAGGAAATAAACAAGAACAAGAACTAGAAAGAAAATAGAAGAAAACCCAGAGGGGTGTGTATATATATGCTTGTACATGTATGTGTAGTGTGACCTAAGTGTAAGAAGTAGTAGCAAGACGTACCTGAAATCTTGCATGTTTATGAGACAGAAAAAAGACACCAGCAATCCTTCCATCATGTAAAACAATTACAGCCTTTCGTTTTACACTCACTTGGCAGGACGGTAGACAGGTTGGTAGACAGCAACAACCCTCCCTGGGTGGTTGCTGTCTACCAACCTACTACCTAGGTAAAATATGTCTTTCTTTCTTCTTTCAACACACCGGCCGTATCCCACCGAGGCGGGGTGGCCCAAAAGGAAAAACGAAAGTTTCTCCTTTTACATTTAGTAATATATACAGGAGAAGAGGTTACTAGCCCCCTGCTCCCGGCATTTTAGTTGCCTCTTACAACACGCATGGCTTACGGAGGAAGAATTCTGCTCCACTTCCCCATGGAGATAAGAGGAAATAAACAAGAATAAGAACTAGAAAGAAAATAGAAGAAAACCCAGAGGGGTGTGTATATATGTGCTTGTACATGTATGTGTAGTGTGACCTAAGTGTAAGTAGAAGTAGCAAGACGTACCTGAAATCTTGCATGTTCATGAGACAGAAAAAAGGACACCAGCAATCCTACCATCATGTAAAACAATTACAGCCTTTCGTTTTACACTCACTTGGCAGGACGGTAGACAGGTTGGTAGACAGCAACAACCCTCCCTGGGTGGTTGCTGTCTACCAACCTACTACCTAGGTAAAATATGTATAACCTACAAAAAAAAAAAAACCTTTCTATACAAAGTTCAATCAAAGGGCCCCCCCTTTATCATTTACACCTGGCACCCCAAACTTGCCTATCACACCCTCTTTAAATGTTTCTCCTACTTTAGCATTCAGGTCCCCTACCACAATTACTCTCTCGGTTCAAAAGTTGCTACACACTCGCTTAACATCTCCCAAAATCTCTTTCTCTCTCCTCTACACTCTTCTCTTCTCCAGGTGCACACACACACCTATTATGATTCACTTTTTGCATCCAACCCTTATTTTAACCCACATAATCTTTGAATTTATACATTTATATTCCCTCTTCTTCCATAACTGATCCTCCAACATTATTGCTACCCCTTCCTTAGCTCTAATCCTCTCAGATACTCCTGATTTAATCCCATTTATTTCTCCCCCACTGAAACTCACCTACCTCCTTCATCTTTGTTTTGCTTAGAGCCAGGACATCCAACTTTTCATTCATAACAAAGCAATCATTTCTTTCTTACCATCTGCACTACATCCACGCACATTCAAGCATCCCAGTCTTATAAAGTTTTTCTTCTTCTCTTTTTTAGCCCATTGCTCCTGGCAAGGCACCAATTATAAAAACTTACATTTGTACAGTTCATGATATTTTTAAAATATTTGTACAGTACTATAGTCAAATATTAATAATAATGTGGTTAGTGCACTAATATTAACATTATTAATGGATGTATCAATCTTGCATAGCAAATTTACAAGAATTTCATATGAATTGCAGAAATCTTTACATGAAGATGCAAAACTGATGCAGGCCATCACAATTTACATTGTCCGACTCTAGCCAACCAAATAATGTAACTGATTCGACCTGTCCAGGAGAAAGCCAAATCTCATTATGTTTCAAAGGAGCAATGAACTAACACTGCTAGGCAACTATGGCATAACTAATCACTTCCAGGTAACTATGACATAACTCATCAATAAATACAGCACATTAATAATTACCTAAGCATAAACTGATTAACCTATTTAATTGATTGCATGATTGGTTAACATTATGTAGAATGTTGTCTGCCACTTTAATATTTTCTCAAACTATATACAGTGGAACCCCGGATTTTGTCGTTAAACCAGAAGGTCTAAATCCGAAGCAGATGAAAACCAAAGCAATATTTCCCATAAGAAATAATGTAAATAAAATTAATTCATTCCAGACACCCAAAAATATTAACAAAAATACATTTTTTAAAGAATAACTATAGTTTTACATACAGAAAAGAATGAGAAAGAAACATGACTTATGAAATGGATAAATGAACATTTAACATCACACTTACCTATACTGAAGACTCTTGTTGGGGTATGGCTTGCGAGAAGGGAAGAGGGAGGAGGAGCAAAGGTTATTGTTTGGAAGGGGAATCCCCCTCCAAAGCCCTATCCGGGGTTACCTCCCTTCTTTGTCTTTTACTGGCACTGGACCCCTGTCGTACTAAAAATCTGTCCAGAGAGCTCTGTTTCTGGCATCTCTTAACCCTTTCAGGGTTTCGGCCGTACTAGTAGGGCTTAAGTGCCAGGGTCCTTGACGAACTAGTACTTATAAATTCTAGCGCCTTCAAATCTAGTGAGAGAAAGCTGGTAGGCCTACATATGAAAGAATGGGTCTATGTGGTCAGTGTGCGCAGTATAAAAAAAATCCTGCAGCACACAGGGTGTAATAAGAAAAAAAAAACTTTGACCGTGTTTTTGGATTAAAACAGCGACTTTGCACTGTATTTTCATATGGTATTTATTGTTGTATTCTAGTTTTCCTGGTCTTATTTGATAGAATGGAAGACATATTACAGAAATTGAGATGATTTTGACTGGTTTTACAATGAAAAGTACCTTGAAATTGAGGTCAAAGTAGCAGAAATGTTCAATTTTTACCAAAGTTCAAAAGTAAACAAATCATGCTAAGCATCCAATACACGTCAACTGGCGAGTCTAATATTCTTTCACAAGTGCGCCGATATTATTTATACCATTTCTACACTAATGCAGTAGTCTGCATAACAGTAAATCTTCTATTTTTTGTGAGAATAAAAATTCAAAATAGAAAGCAAAAGAATGTAAGTGGGATGTGACTAATGAAGAGAGGAAATGTTATATTAGTGCCAGGAATGTCTTTCTTGTTTATTCTGGACCCTATTTGGAAATTGGCATCTTTTGAAATTTGTGTAAAATTGGCAAAATTGCTAAATTCTGACCACTGTATTGGATAGTTGAAATCGGTAAATGGGTGGTTTCTTGTACTCATTCGATAGAAAAAATGGAGTTCTAGCGAAATAGGTATGATTTTTATCAACTAGTACACTGGAATTGGCTGAAAATAGGGCTCAAAGTGGGCAAAATCGCCAATGCGTAAACATCGCCGAGACCGCTAACTTCGCGAGAGCATAATTCCATAAGTTTTCCATCAAATTTCATACTTTTGGTGTCATTATGATCGGGAAAAGATTATCTATCTTTTCATAAGAAATTTTTTTTTTTTTTTTTTTTTTTTTTTTTTTTGAAATTTGGGGGACCCTGAGAACAAGTCTCTGAGAGGGCCTGTGGACCTTGAAAGGGCTAAGATTTGCCTAAAATGGGACAAGGTACTGTCACTGAACATGTTGCAGATATGACTTATCAGCTTGGTCAGGGTAATATTTTTCCACAAGAGTTTGCACATCATTCCACTTTGCACAAATGTCCTTAATCACCCCTTCCACAACATCAGCTTCCTTGATTTCTACTTTCTGTATCAGGATGGAATTGATTGTTGATTTGGACTTACCATACATCCTGGCGAGCTCGGCCACACGTACGCCACTTTCGTATTTTTCTACAATCTTTTTCTTGAATTTGCCTAAAATGGGACAAGGTACTGTCACTGAACATGTTGCAGATAGAGGTGTTTCTCACCTTCTTTACCAAACAGCTGGCACTAGGAACTTTCTTTGGGCCCATGGTGGCTTATTTCACAGTCGTAACTCAATAAACGAGCACAAAAAACAATGGATTATTATGAAATGTTTCAGATGAATGCTCACTCAATCAGTGACAGAGCCAGACTGAGACACATACACGAGTGGCAGCGTCCTGGGTGGGCGGACGCGTCTGATACGGACAATTTCCAGGACGAGGTACGTAATCCAGAACAAAATTTTGCCAAAAAAAATGGTCAAAATCCGAATCATACAATATCCGATGCGGACGAAATCCGGGGTTCCACTGTATATAGTAGTTTCTGGTTTGGCTTGTCCTATTAACTAGATGAAGTGGCTTCATAAAAATGAAAGGTAAAGAAAACTGTGCTTAGAAATGTGAAGAACAGATGTGTATAACTCCTAGCAGATATATACTGTGAGAAGAGGAAGCAGGGATCTGTTACCATCTGAAGCCTTTATTCTGCAGCTTAACAAATACCGAACATGACCTTAGAGGAAAGACAAAAGAAAGAAGAGGTGCCAAACTTGTTTTAGAACATTCTTTGAAATTTATCTGGCATTGTAACGGCAGCTTAAATATTGAGAACACATTCAGATGTCTTTCGTATGTAATGCAGATGCTAGAAATATTCATAATCATCATCACAGAATTTTCCATACCTTCCGTAAATTATATTTGTTCTAGAACTTGACTTTAGTAACTTTACTGAACGTACACTGTTTAAATTTGCTGAAGGTCTTAGAGTGATGTTAAAATATACAGTGATCATCTTACCTTCTTTTTCATCATCTCTATGTTTGTTCACTCCATATGTATATGCAAGTGAGAATTAGAGAGAGCAAGGGAGAAGATTACCTGAGGCCAGTGAAGAGAGTGATCCAGCAGTAGAACCACCACCCTCATAAGCATAATTGCGAAGGTCGTCAAATGGAGGAGCATTGGGATCATTGTCTGCCTTGCTCTTGTGCTCACTAATAAACACACCCACATCTGGCTGACCTCCAGGACCATCTGTTGACATTAAGTTACATATCTAATCATGAAATATATGCACAGAAAAGGTTTTGCTAATAGGTAATAATTTTTTTTTTTTTAGAAAAAAGGATAAATAAGAATAAGAGACATAATATATGGTGAAATGATAGCAGTCCATTGGACTACATATAGTAACTCAAAGGTTAATGTCCTGCCCAGCCTACTCTGGCCTGTCCCATCCTGCCCAGCCTACTTTGGCTTGTCCTGTCCAGCCCTGCCAGCTCTAGCCTGTCCTGCCCTGGCCTGTCCAGCCCTGCCTGCACTGGTCTGTCCTGTCCTGCCCTGGCCTGTCCAGCCCTGCCTGCACTGGTCTGTCCTGTCCTGTCTGCTCTGGCCTGTCCTATCATGTCCTGCCCAGCCTGTTCTGACCTGTCCTGCCCTGCCCAGCCTGCTCTGGCCTGTCCTGTCATGTTTTGCCTGCTCTGGGCTGTGTTCTCCTGCCCAGCCTGTTCCGGCCTGTGCTGTCCCATCCAGCCTGTTCTGGCCTGTGCTGTCCTGTCCAACTTACTCTGGCCTGTGCTATCCTACCTGCTCTGGTCTGTGCTGTCCTGCCCAGCCTACTCGGGCCTTCCCTGCATCTCTCCCTCTACACACTTCTCACCTCAGGTACATAAACATTTACTCTAACCCTCTTCTCACATCTCAACTTTATTCTAACCCACATAATTCTTCAGTTTATACACTTACAGCCCCTCTCGCTTTTTCATAGTTGATCATTTAATATTATGTACAAGTAAAATAAAAGACATGCTTTTATTTTCCCCAGCAAGTAATTCTTGTTATTAATAACAAAAAAAGGCACAATACCGTGACTGGACCGATACACAAATAACCCGCACATAAAAGAGAGAAGCTTACGACGACGTTTCGGTCCAACTTGGACCATTTACAAAGTCACACTGTAAATGGTCCAAGTCGGACCAAAACGTCGTCGTAAGCTTCTCTCTTTTATGTGTGGGTTATTTGTGTATCTTGTTATTAATCAAACCCTAGGGAACCAGGGCACTACACTTCAGCCAGGAAGTGCTGCTGCTGCTTTGTGATAGCACACAGCAGTCAGATGTTGTATTACCCTTAAGGGTTTAGCACTTTCCACGATATACAATGTAAATAACATGAGTTGTTGAAGTAAACTGCTGCCAGACAAAGTGGCAGCTGGCAGACATGTATGCATTTTTCCTTGCCTTAACAACCACAATGTGCCATCTACTGGTCTCTGACTGACCCTAGTTCATGGCTCGTCATTTTTGCATGGAAATGGCAGCATTGTGTTTTGTTAATGATTTTCTGTCTTTTCATTAATCTGAAAGCCTCCAAAAAAAAAGTTCATGAAAAACATTTAAGAAAATACTTTACAATATATCTAAAGTTTTTGCTAAAAAAATACTAAACCACTGTGTAGATGACTGCTTCTGCCTGGATTATTCGAGTCAGAATAGTAAAACTGAAGGCTCTAACCTCAACCTCCATTCCCTCTGGCCATAAAGCTGTCATGAAATAGTACAAAGAGAAATGTTATTTCTTAATGAAGAACGTGCATGGCAATTTAATGAAAGAGCTTTTATTGAAAAAATAACATTACCCCTACTATATTTCAAAGGGGGGGGAGAGAGAGAGAGAGAGAGAGAGAGAGAGAGAGAGAGAGAGAGAGAGAGAGAGAGAGAGAGAGATATAGAGAGAGAGATATATAGAGAGAGAGAGATATATAGAGAGAGATATATATATAGAGATATATATATATATATATATAGAGAGAGAGAGAGAGATATATATAGAGAGAGAGATTTTTTTTATTTTTATTTTTTTTTTTTTTTTTTTTTTTTTTTTTTTTTTTTTTATCACACCGGCCGAGTCCCACCAAGGCAGGGTGGCCCGAAAAAGAAAAACTTTCACCATCATTCACTCCATCACTGTCTTGCCAGAAGGGTGCTTTACACTACAGTTTTTAAACTGCAACATTAACACCCCTCCTTCAGAGTGCAGGCACTGTACTTCCCATCTCCAGGACTCAAGTCCGGCCTGCCGGTTTCCCTGAATCCCTTCATAAATGTTACTTTGCTCACACTCCAACAGCACGTCAAGTATTAAAAACCATTTGTCTCCATTCACTCCTATCAAACACGCTCAAGCATGCCTGCTGGAAGTCCAAGCCCCTCGCACACAAAACCTCCTTTACCCCCTCCCTCCAACCCTTCCTAGGCCGACCCCTACCCCGCCTTCCTTCCACTACAGACTGATACACTCTTGAAGTCATTCTGTTTCGCTCCATTCTCTCTACATGTCCGAACCACCTCAACAACCCTTCCTCAGCCCTCTGGACAACAGTTTTGGTAATCCCGCACCTCCTCCTAACTTCCAAACTACGAATTCTCTGCATTATATTCACACCACACATTGCCCTCAGACATGACATCTCCACTGCCTCCAGCCTTCTCCTCGCTGCAACATTCATCACCCACGCTTCACACCCATATAAGAGCGTTGGTAAAACTATACTCTCATACATTCCCCTCTTTGCCTCCAAGGACAAAGTTCTTTGTCTCCACAGACTCCTAAGTGCACCACTCACTCTTTTTCCCTCATCAATTCTATGATTCACCTCATCTTTCATAGACCCATCCGCTGACACGTCCACTCCCAAATATCTGAATACGTTCACCTCCTCCATACTCTCTCCCTCCAATCTGATATTCAATCTTTCATCACCTAATCTTTTTGTTATCCTCATAACCTTACTCTTTCCTGTATTCACCTTTAATTTTCTTCTTTTGCACACCCTACCAAATTCATCCACCAATCTCTGCAACTTCTCTTCAGAATCTCCCAAGAGCACAGTGTCATCAGCAAAGAGCAGCTGTGACAACTCCCACTTTGTGTGTGATTCTTTATCTTTTAACTCCACGCCTCTTGCCAAGACCCTCGCATTTACTTCTCTTACAACCCCATCTATAAATATATTAAACAACCACGGTGACATCACACATCCTTGTCTAAGGCCTACTTTTACTGGGAAAAAATTTCCCTCTTTCCTACATACTCTAACTTGAGCCTCACTATCCTCGTAAAAACTCTTCACTGCTTTCAGTAACCTACCTCCTACACCATACACTTGCAACATCTGCCACATTGCCCCCCTATCCACCCTGTCATACGCCTTTTCCAAATCCATAAATGCCACAAAGACCTCTTTAGCCTTATCTAAATACTGTTCACTTATATGTTTCACTGTAAACACCTGGTCCACACACCCCCTACCTTTCCTAAAGCCTCCTTGTTCATCTGCTATCCTATTCTCAGTCTTACTCTTAATTCTTTCAATTATAACTCTACCATACACTTTACCAGGTACACTCAACAGACTTATCCCCCTATAATTTTTGCACTCTCTTTTATCCCCTTTGCCTTTATACAAAGGAACTATGCATGCTCTCTGCCAATCCCTAGGTACCTTACCCTCTTCCATACATTTATTAAACAATTTCACCAACCACTCCAAAACTATATCCCCACCTGCTTTTAACATTTCTATCTTTATCCCATCAATCCCGGCTGCCTTACCCCCTTTCATT
>NC_091339.1:4946053-5071053 GCF_038502225.1 Cherax quadricarinatus
TTTCAGAGTGGGTAGGGGATGTGTAGATCAAGTGTTTACATTGAAGCATATATGTGAACAGTATTTAGATAAAGGTAGGGAAGTTTTTATTGCATTTATGGATTTAGAAAAGGCATATGATAGAGTGGATAGAGGAGCAATGTGGCAGATGTTGCAAGTATATGGAATAGGTGGTAAGTTATTAAATGCTGTAAAGAGTTTTTATGAGGATAGTGAGGCTCAGGTTAGGGTGTGTAGAAGAGAGGGAGACTACTTCCCGGTAAAAGTAGGTCTTAGACAGGGATGTGTAATGTCACCATGGTTGTTTAATATATTTATAGATGGGGTTGTAAAGGAAGTAAATGCTAGGGTGTTCGGGAGAGGGGTGGGATTAAATTTTGGGGAATCAAATTCAAAATAGGAATTGACACAGTTACTTTTTGCTGATGATACCGTGCTTATGGGAGATTCTAAAGAAAAATTGCAAAGGTTAGTGGATGAGTTTGGGAATGTGTGTAAAGGTAGAAAGTTGAAAGTGAACATAGAAAAGAGTAAGGTGATGAGGGTGTCAAATGATTTAGATAAAAATTGGATATCAAATTGGGGAGGAGGAGTATGGAAGAAGTGAATGTTTTCAGATACTTGGGAGTTGACGTGTCGGCAGATGGATTTATGAAGGATGAGGTTAATCATAGAATTGATGAGGGAAAAAAGGTGAGTGGTGCGTTGAGGTATATGTGGAGTCAAAAAACGTTATCTATGGAGGCAAAGAAGGGAATGTATGAAAGTATAGTAGTACCAACACTCTTATATGGGTGTGAAGCTTGGGTGGTAAATGCAGCAGCGAGGAGACGGTTGGAGGCAGTGGAGATGTCCTGTTTAAGGGCAATGTGTGGTGTAAATATTATGCAGAAAATTCGGAGTGTGGAAATTAGGAGAAGGTGTGGAGTTAATAAAAGTATTAGTCAGAGGGCAGAAGAGGGGTTGTTGAGGTGGTTTGGTCATTTAGAGAGAATGGATCAAAGTAGAATGACATGGAAAGCATATACAGTGGACCCCCGCTTAACGAACTTTTTTCATTCCAGTAGTATGTTCAGGTGCCAGTACTGACCGAATTTTTCCCCATAAGGAATATTGTGAAGTAGATTAGTCCATTTCAGACCCCCAAACATACACGTACAAACGCACTTACATAAATACACTTACATAATTGGTCGCATTTGGAGGTGATCGTTAAGCGGGGATCCACTGTAAATCTATAGGGGAAGGAAGGCGGGGTAGGGGTCGTCCTCGAAAGGGTTGGAGAGAGGGGGTAAAGGAGGTTTTGTGGGCAAGGGGCTTGGACTTCCAGCAAGCGTGCGTGAGCGTGTTAGATAGGAGTGAATGGAGACGAATGGTACTTGGGACCTGACGATCTGTTGGAGTGTGAGCAGGGTAATATTTAGTGAAGGGATTCAGGGAAACCGGTTATTTTCATATAGTCGGACTTGAGTCCTGGAAATGGGAAGTACAATGCCTGCACTTTAAAGGAGGGGTTTGGGATATTGGCAGTTTGGAGGGATATGTTGTGTATCTTTATATGTGTATGCTTCTAGACTGTTGTATTCTGAGCACCTCTGCAAAAACAGTGATAATGTGCGAGTGTGGTGAAAGTGTTGAATGATGAAAGTATTTTCTTTTTGGGGATTTTCTTTCTTTTTTGGGTCACCCTGCCTCGGTGGGAGACGGCCGACTTGTTGAAAAAAAAAAAAAAAAAAATCTGCACCAACTAACACTGAATCTGCGATTTTTTTTAAAGAAATAAAAACTCATGGAATCACAGAGGAGCAAAGTTGGTGATCTGGGCACAACTTAAGCATCATTGTTTTTGCCCAGTTTGAGTCTTATTTTAAGCCAAATTCCATTGCTCAATTTAACCAAAGTCCTAGATATTTTGCTAACAAGTCTTCATTTTATTGTTTGAGCACAAGAAAGTGACCATCCACCTAGCAGAAATACCTATAAAATGCACAAGAGTCAGAAAGTTGGCCAATTTTGCTCATTTCAACAAATTACAATTAAAAAACAGAGTCCAAAATAAACACCATGCATTCCAGCCACTAAAACAACCAATCCTATGTTTATTAATCACATCCCCAGGCCTATCTTATATTACACCTTCCCTCCCACTTTGAATCCACCACCTGAAAAATTGAAGTTTTACCCTATTTCTCAAATAACAAAATGTAACTAAGAATGATTGGTTATGGTTTACGGTGTCCTAATAAATGAAGCAGACCTAAACAAAACTCATAAAACAGAGCAGGTTGGAAGGGGTTCAGAGAAGCCCTATCCTTCCTTAGGAAAATCACCAAAAATTGAGTCGTTCCACTACTCTGAACTGTTTCAAGGTATTTTTAAGTCCTAAAACTGACCAAAATCATCTATTTCTGCAGTATGTCTTCCATTATGTCAACTGATACTAAGAAATAGCCAATGAAACCATAAAAACACAAAGTCAGAAGTTTGCTTTTCCCATCATGCACTGTGTGGTACAGAATTTTATACTGTGAATGATCTTATGTCTAGGTCAAAATTTACCTCTTGCAGCATATTTGAGAGAGCTGCGCTTAAAATGTAAATCTATGCGAGTGACATTGGCATCACTATAGATCTATACGGGAGACGGTGAGAGGATTAAGCGACCAAGGAAAACTCTTTAGTATGGAATTTTTAAGCTTCATGATTTGAAAACATAGTCCACAAATTCTAGAGAATTTTTATTTTAGCCAAATTAACTGGAATTATTTGACAGAGAATTTTAAGTCTCCATGGGGAAATAGGGAAGAATCCTTCCTTCATAAACCATGCATGTCATAAGAGGTGACTAAAAAAATATAAAAAGAAGTTTTCTTCTTTATCAGGTCACCCTGCCTTGGTAGGAGATAGCCATTATGTTTAAAAAATAAAACTTTCAAGTCTAATAACTTCCTTGAGGTAGTCCAGGACTGCTTTGTAAAACATTATGTAAGAGAACCAACTAGAGGGAATAACCTGCTTGATCTGTCTCTGGCAAACAATGAGACCCTAGTAAACAACCTAGAGGTCACTGAGGAGCCAAGCTCCTTAGTGGAAGCATGATAAGGATAATGTAGTAAAAGTCCCAGATTTTCATTCTGCAGATTTTAACGGACTTAGGGAATACAATAGGGCCCCACTTTACGACGTTCCGCTAATATGGACATTTCAAATTACGACCAAAACTTGCTATATAGCTCCCCCACCTGACTTTCTAATACAGTCACCATGCCCCACCCTGTTTGTTTACATTCTCCGTGAATACCATGAGCACCGCGTCTCTCCATTATGTCTGGAAACTTTCAAAAATTTCAAGAGTTTTAAAGCTATTTCATCTTTTATACCTGTACCTAAATAAATTTACATACTGTGCTGGCAAGCAGATACATATTAAAATCACTAAGAATGTCTTGTTAGTCTTGAAGACGCCACATTAATAATGATCATTTTTTTTTTTTTCAACAAGTCGGCCGTCTCCCACCGAGGCAGGGTGACCCAAAAAAAAGAAAGAAAATCCCCAAAAAGAAAATACTTTCATCATCATTCAACACTTTCACCACACTCGCACATTATCACTGTTTTTGCAGAGGTGCTCAGAATACAACAGTCTAGAAGCATACACATATAAAGATACACAACATATCCCTCCAAACTGCCAATATCCCAAACCCCTCCTTTAAAGTGCAGGCATTGTACTTCCCATTTCCAGGACTCAAGTCCGACTATATGAAAATAACCGGTTTCCCTGAATCCCTTCACTAAATATTACCCTGCTCACACTCCAACAGATCGTCAGGTCCCAAGTACCATTCGTCTCCATTCACTCCTATCTAACACGCTCACGCATGCTTGCTGGAAGTCCAAGCCCCTTGCCCACAAAACCTTCTTTACCCCCTCTCTCCAACCCTTTCGAGGACGACCCCTACCCCGCCTTCCTTCCCCTATAGATTTATATGCTTTCCATGTCATTCTACTTTGATCCATTCTCTCTAAATAACCAAACCACCTCAACAACCCCTCTTCTGCCCTCTGACTAATACTTTTATTAACTCCACACCTTTTCCTAATTTCCACACTCCGAATTTTCTGCATAATATTTACACCACACATTGCCCTTAAACCGTCTCCTCGCTGCTGCATTTACCACCCAAGCTTCACACCCATATAAGAGTGTTGGTACTACTATATTTTCATACATTCCCTTCTTTGCCTCCATAGATAACGTTTTTTGACTCCACATATACCTCAACGCATTAAATGTCAAATATTACGTTAATATAGGCATTTTCATTAATCCATTGATATTTTTTTCAAACTTACACAATTAACATGCTATGTAACATATAAACATGATAAATACACCCCACAGTAGAATATATTAACATAAATATGAAATGATTTTCCAGTTGTCTTGCTGGAGTGTCAGAAAGAGTAACATTTTCTATAGTTCAACACCAAAGGAGGATAACTGTAGAAAATTGTTCCTTTTGTGTACCTTCACTTAGAGCATCATTCGTTCTAAAAATGATGTGTTACATGAGAATGGGAGTGTTGCGCTCTATTTATTCTACTGTACCAACATGGAGACATCCTGTACCACAACATAAGGTGTTTGTATTATGGTATAAGCTTCACAGACATGGAAATAATGTGCATGAACCAAAACCAGACACGTTCATCTGCTTGTTTACATACTCCACATCTCTCTCCTCTCTCATTTACTCGTTCTCTCTTGTTTATTCGTTTTAAGTTGTTTACTCACCTCTCACCCTACATTAAGACTACAAATATTTTAAGGTAAGTAATGAGTGTACTGTATATGCATTTTATGATTCTAGGGCACTTCAAATGTCACAGTATATTACGTGTGGGTGGGGTGTCCTGTTTGGTTACCATACCTCCCACACCTGACTTCTTACAATAAATACTACTCACCTTTCACCCTACATATATTTTAAGTTAAGTAATGAGTGTACTGTGTGTGTATTTTACTTTTTTATTGTTTTTAATGCCTAGTTCTATGGTTAACTTAATATATGTTAGTGTAAAGTAGTTATCTGGAATTTATGTGCATTTATAAGTGGAAACAATGGTGTTCTGCTTTCTGGCATTGTCAGCTTTCCAGTGGTAGCCTGGAACCTAACCTGCCGTATAAGTGGGGCCCTACTGTACCTGTCCAATGATGACTGGGGTAACTCAATTAGTGATTCTGTCAATGATCTCACATGCAATAACACAAGAAAAGTGTCAACTTGGGATATGCATAGCTTAAATTTATAACAAATTTTCCTCTCAACTGCACTAGCTTTTAAAGCTAGAAGCCATTCACAAAAGGTATTCTCAAGTCTTCCTTCATCAAACCAGCCATATCATACCAAGGCAGGGTGGCCCAAAAAGAAAAACAAAAGTTTCTCTTTATAACTTTAGTAATGTATAGAGGAGAAGGGGTTACTAGCCCCTTGCTACCAGCATTTCAGTCACCACGGATGGCTTACAGAGGAAGGATTTTGTTCCACTTCCCCATGGAAAATTCTCAAGTCACTGCCTGGAAAAAATACCCCACAACTTTATAAATACAACTGGCAATCAGTACCTATACAATCCAACAACAATCCAAACCATTTTTCTCTGTATGATACAAAATTGTTGAAAGTTTAAAGCCAATCAGAAGAGACATTCTCAAGCTACCACACAGGAACTGCTGTGTTATCTGTATTCATAAATTTGGCAAATTAACACCTATGCAACCCAACAACAATCTGAACCTTCCTCTTAATAAGATACATAAATACTGAAAGTCTGAAGCTCAAGAAAACAAGGATTCTCAAGCTATTGCACAGGAAGCTTGGAGGAACTTGAATAAACACTCAACAACCACTATTAGGCTCCTCATTTTGTGATACCAATAATGATTACACAATCAATCATGTTAGAATAACCAATGCACAACTATGAGAAAATAATGTAATACAGCAATTACAATTCCAAGCTAACAAAAGACTTGTGAAAGAAATGGGGGGGGGGGAAGAAGAATGGGGGCCAGAGGGGAAGGGGAGTTAGGAAGGGAAAAGAAATAGGGAGTAGGGAAGGAAATTAAAAGGGGGCAGGGAAAGAAATGAAAAGAGCACTGAAGGAAATGAAAAAGGCAGGGAATGAAATGAAAAAGAGGGCAAGGAGAGAAATGAAAAGGGGGTAGGGAGGAACTTGAAAAGGGGGTAGGGAGGGAAATAAAAAGGGATAGAGGAGAAAGGGAGGATGGAGGAAAAGAAGGGGATAACAAGGAAAATGAAAAAAGGAACATGCAAAAGGTAAGAGAAAAAATATAGAAAACTAGGGAGATAATGCTAGAAATGGTGAATTAAGGAAGAGAAGAATAGCAAGTCAAGGACATGGGTGGGGGGACAACAGAGGAAAAAGCAGTAAAAGAAAGAGGTTAATGAGAGAGAAGGAAGAACTACGTAGAACACTTAAAAGTGTAATTTATGAAAAAAAAAAAAAAATGAAATTTAATATTTTTTCCCAAAATGAAAAATATATTAAGGTCTTATAAAAATTAAGAAGTATGGTAATGCCAGAAGTTTTGTATATCCTTCCAACATCTATGAAAAGTTTATCCAAGTTAAAATAGATTTAAACACTCAAAAAGAAATATTTTCTCATCAGGTTCTTCTTCTGATTAAACACTAATATTAAGAGCATTTAATAGCAAAATTTTGAGACATCTGGTGCTGGAAAACTCCTGTGCATCCTTATAGCAGATAAAACTTTATACGAATATACAGAGCATAACCTAGCTTTGTTTTCGTATGAAGGTGACATGGCATAAGCAGCAGCTCATCCAGTTCTCATCCTTTTCAGTATACACAGTAGGTCCCAGCTTACAATGATACACCCCTTATGAAAATGGCACTTCAGAACTAATTAATCACTTACTTACAGAATTCATATTTGATTCACAGAATTTGATCAGCAACTGCAGATTTACAAATTTTGTTTGTCTGTTTGCTAGGGGGTGGTGGGTGACTGTGTCATAACATGTGGTAAGTGACTGTGGTGTGGAGGTTTAGATCATCTTACTCCACCACCGTCCCTCTCCACTACACAACCCAGCCATCCACCCCTTCTGCCCCACCACTACCTTCCCACAAGCACCTGATATCCTCAATATAACAATGAGTATTAAAGGTAGTAGGTTGGTAGACAGCACCAGCAACCACCCAGGGAGGTACTACCGTCCTGCCAAGTGAGTGTAAAACGAAAGCCTGTAATTGTTTTACATGATGGTAGGATTACTGGTGTCTTTTGTCTGTCTCATAAATATGCATGATTACAGGTACGTCTTGCTACTTCTATTTACACTTAGGTCACACTACACATACATGTACAAGCATATATATATATATATACACACACCCCTCTGGGTTTTCTGCTATTTTCTTTCTAGTTCTTGTTCTTGTTTATTTCCTCTTATCTCCATGGGAAAGTGGAACAGAATTCTTCCTCCATAAGCCGTGTGTGTTGTAAGAGGTGACTAAAATGCCGGGAGCAAGGGGCTAGTAACCCCTTCTCCTGTATATATTACTAAATGTACAAGGAGAAACTTTCGTTTCTGCTTTTGGGCCACCCTGCCTCGGTGGGATACGGCCAGTGTGTTGAAAGAAAGAAGAACAATGAGTATATGAAGGTGAACATAATTACAGCATTGTGTCAGATATAATGGGAGAAAATGACAGTTATTGCTGCCTTGCTCCACCATCCTCCCTTCCAACTGCAGGAGGAAGAAAATACAAGAGAGGAAGGGAAGTAAGGAAGTAGGATAGAGGGAATGGGAGGAAAGGAAGAAAATAAATGAAATTAGAAACAGAATATAATGGCTGGGTGTGACATAGCCCCATATTACAGACTCATGCCAACGTACAATAACAAGCATGTCACACTATACCATTATCTTTATTATTCTTACTCTATAGCATTATGACTTCGAGAGTGTATAAATCTGTAGTGGAGGGAAAGCAGGGTAGGGGTTGGCCTAGGAAGGGTTGGAGGGAGGGAGTAAAGGAGGTTTTGTGTGCGAGGGGCTTGGACTTCCAGCAAGCATTGGCCAAATTACCAATTTCCGGTCACTTTATTTTGTTGTTGAAACAGTTGACTTGGCAATTTCTTGTGCTCAATCGATAGAATAGAAGTAATACTAGTGAAATAGCTAAGAATTTGGTTGACTGGAATACTGTAATTGGCCTAAAATGGGAGTCAAAGTTGGCAAAATTGCTGATGCATAAATATCGCCGACACATCAAAATTCGTGAGAGCATAATTTTGTCAATTTTCTTTCAAATTTCGTACTTTTTGTTTTATTACCTTCACAAAAAGATTCTCTACCATTTCATAAGAAAAAATAAGAAAAGAATGCTATATTAAGATGACAGGTAGACAGTGGGATCATGTGACTCCTGTGTTGCTAGGTATGTGATGCTTTGCATGATTAAGCATCATGTATGCTAATATTTGAAATTTCATAGTTTCCAGTATTACATTATATGGTGTTAGTAACAGCGATTAGTGAAGCTTCCAGACATCAGAATTTAAAATCTGTGAGGATGAGCTGTGCCTCATTCCAATTCATCAAATAACCCATGGAATTCCTGTGGAGAAGTCACGTGATCTTAATGTCTACCTGTCCTCACCGTATGTCACTCGCACAACACACACTGCCTATGAAAATGAATGGTATAAAATACCGACACAATGGAAACAAACACATATACAGTTTAATGTGATCCTTTATTGACAACGTTTCGCCCACACAGTGGGCTTTTTCAAGTCACAAACAGATCTGTTTGTGACTTGAAAAAGCCCACTGTGTGGGCAAAACGTTGTCAATAAAGGATCACATTAAACTACATATGTGTTTATGTTTCCACACTGTCTATATATAGTCTTTTTAACCTCTGTATGTTAAAAGTGATCAAGATCCCAGGACCAAAATATTTTCTAATAAATATGTCCTAGGGTTTGCTCATGTGCCTTTTTAAACCAATTTGTCAGTATCTATTAGCAAGGTTTATTTTTTTTTTTTTTCAACAAACCTGCCGTATCCCACCAAGCCAGGGTGGCCCAAAAAGAAAAACGAAAGTTTTCCTTTTTAAATTTAGTAATTTGTACAGGAGAAGGGGTTACTAGCCCCTTGCTCCCAGCATTTTAGTTGCCTCTTACAACATGCATGGCTTACAGAGGAAGAATTCTGTTCTACTTCTCCATGGACATAAGAGGAAATAAACAAGAATAAGAACTAGATAGAAAATAGAAGAAAACCCAGAGGGGTGTGTATCTATATGCTTGTACATATATACGTAGTGTGACCTATGTGTAAGAAGCAGTATCAAGACGTACCTGAAATCTTTCATGTTTATGACACACAAAAAAGACACCAGTAATCCTACCATCATGTAAAAAAATACAGGCTTTCATTTTACACTCACTTGGTAGGACAGTAGTACCTCCCTGGGTGGTTGCTGTCTACCAACCTACCACCTACAACCAAGGTTTATGTCAGTGTAATATATACTGGTGTCTTTCATATAGGGAATAAGTAGTCTATCTGACTGGTATATTTATACAATACCTGGGACAAGCAGAGAACCATTTGGTGTAAATTTCATGACAGCTCAATAACACATGTATGTAACCTGCTTTGTTTAGACATAAAATAATTTTTTTTGTTTTTTTAGCATACTGGCTGTTTCCAACTAAGGTGGGGCGACCCAAAAAAAAGAAGAAACACTTTTATCGCCAAACCACAAATATCCCCACCCCTCCTTCAGAGGGGTAGGGATATTTGCAGGCAATGTACTTCCCACCTCCAGGACCAAAGTCCAGCTGATCAGTTTCCCTGAATGCCTTCACAAATGTTGCCTTGATCACACTCCAACAGCTTGTCAAGACTCCTATCTAACATGCTAATACACCCCTGCTGGATGTCCAAGCCCCTTGCACACAAAATCTCCTTTACCCCCCTCCCCTGAACCTTTCTATGTCATCCTATTTTGCTCCTTCCTCTCTAAATGTCCAAACAACCTCAAAAGTCCCTTCTTAGCCCTCTGG
The DNA here is from genome assembly GCF_038502225.1 of Cherax quadricarinatus. Taxonomy (NCBI): domain Eukaryota; kingdom Metazoa; phylum Arthropoda; class Malacostraca; order Decapoda; family Parastacidae; genus Cherax; species Cherax quadricarinatus. Next base: position 4,956,191 of record NC_091339.1, read on the forward strand.
ATATTACTTTTAGTAACCCCCACACCTCCTAATCTTTAAGCCATGAATTCTCTGCGTAATATTTACAATACATATTGCACTTCAACACGACATCTCCACTGCATCCTCCTCCTCCTCAAGTAACTAACAATTTTCAGGAATACATTAACATTGTAAGTGGGGAACCTACTGTACTTATTTTCTATTTTCATCAACTTCCCATTAAAATGATCTACTGAGTCATGCAGATGATGTGCATAGGCAACAGAATGCAGAATTTTCCTACACAAAAAAATAATGATGTAATTAAAACAAAATGCTGTACTTACTGCTACAATTCTTGGATCAAACAAAAGTTATAATTACCAAGAAGCTCTTCCTTCAAGAGAATTACAATGCTTACAATTAAAAATTAATAATAATTTGACAGCCACCAAGAACTGCAGTTCATAAAAAAAGACAACTTACTTAGTAAGACCAGAATACAGATGACAATGGCAACAACAAAATCAGTGGAGGGTTTGAGAATGGTTTCCTCGAGGATAATGTTGCAATCAGTTCCATAGAACCCATCGATACAATTGCATACATAGCCGCCCATGTCAGGTTCCAAATCCTGACATACACCTCCATTATAGCATGGCTGCCACAGCTCACACTCGTTGATGTTGACACAGTCATCAAGGTTAGGAACAGATCCTTCTGGGCAGCTGAGGAATGAATGATTGAAGAATAACATTTACCTGCTATATCATGGAGTGATAAGGACATGAATGCTCTGACCTGTTATGAACAGTATGTGTGAATGAATGGATGGCAGGGTAGATGTACAGCATGCTGCCCACTAAAAGTTAAAACATTAAAAATAAGAAATACTGGAAAGGACAGCTGAAGGTTCATGCAGCACTTACCAGTGATTTTAATGTCGTAAAGCCTCTTCTCCAATTCTACTTCAAAAACTCATGCATGTCAGAGACTAAAAGGAAGAAGCTTAGTATGATTATCAAAATGTTAAATTTAGTTTATAGTGCTTAGAAGTACATCTAATAGCATGCAAGTTTTCAACTTTCTAAGGCTTCATTCTAAAGGCATTTATGCAAAGCATACAATATAACCAAGGACAGTTACAGCATTTAACTATGATCATGCAATATGTGACCTTGACATATACATACCTATAATTAACTGGCCACTGAACTGAATTTTAATATCATTTCATTCACCCATTTTAGAGATCTTACCCAAAATGATAAGAAGACAAACAAGAATGGCAGCCAAAGCCCCCAGGCTAAGTCGGACTGTCCTGCCTTCTTGTAATAGTTCACAGTTCTTGCCATAATAGCCTCGTGGACAGTCACAAATGTATGAAGGTTCCTGGTTGTGACATGTGCCACCATTCTGACATGGATCATTTAGACACTCATCCTGGTCCACACATTCTTCTTGATTACTTGACAGTATTGTACCATCCTCACATCTAATTATTTTAGTTCATTGCAATGCAGGACCATGCACAAGCAAAATTAAGTGCATTAAATAGGAAAGTTCCGTAAGTTTTAGGTGCAGTTTGAAGTGCAAGATATTAAAAAAATGTTAAATGTCCAATTTTACCAGATTCCAAGAGGCAGCAAAAATAAGAGAGAGTTTCATTAGTGTTTATTAAAAATGAGTTTCAATGAAATGTGATGATTTTAAACTTTGTCAATAACCAAATGCTGTCAGATAGCAGAGTCTTAATATGAATACAAGTTAACAGTATAATATGACACTTAACAAGAGTAGCATTACAGGATGAGCACTTAAAAGAAAATTACCATCAATTTTTTAAATCAAGCATTTCACAGAGCCATATCAATACAAGTTACAATCTAAAATACTTTTTATTGCAACATCTAATTAGAAACTACAGATGAAAAATACTATGAAAATTATAAGGGAACCAGACAATAGAGTTTATGACTTTATTAAAGAGTAAAGATGTTTTAAGGATAAGTACTGTTCTTTATATGCTTTGATTTAATAACTAAAACAAAATGAATTCACTACTTGTCTTACAGTTCAATATTTATTAGTGTTTTATAAACAGTGGTACCTCAAGTTTGAACAATTATGCAAGTGTATTTTTGGGAATCTGAAATGGACTAATCTAATTTACATCATTCCTTATGGGAACAAATTAGTTCAGTACCAACGCTCGAACAGCCTTCTGGAATTAAGTTCATAACTCGAGGTACCATTGTAATATGTTTGAAGAGTCAAACAAAAGTTTAGAATCTTTCTAGCAAGGAGTTTACTGGTATTTAATAAGTTGTAGTTATAAAACATTTATTTTTTCATATATATTTGTTTCTTAACCCTTTAACTGTCAAACTGTTGATCAATGCATTACAGTTACCACTCAATGCACTATTTTTTCTTGTGTTCAATTTGGCACCAGAAGCCTGATGGGCCTAGGTAGTATAGAATGGGTTTCCACACTCAGTGTGCTCCATATTAAAAAAATCTGGGACGACACAGTACCTCATGGGAGCACCAGTTCAACTGAGTGCCAGCTAGAGTAAACAGCATGGCAAACCCCAGGGACTCACTAAAACTGTCATATTAACTTGTCAAGTAAAGGTTATGTTGACCCCAGGTTTAGCGGCTTTGGGATGAATGCAGCTGCAAGTGATCGAGGAAATATAAAAAACCTCAACGATAACACATGTGCAACATTCATGCCCCACACTTTGTTTTGATGCCAGTGGTAGTGGCATCCTGTGAGACTGTCCTATCACTGAGGAGTCACTGGTGTTAGTTGAGAGAGAGGGAGAGACTATTCTGCAACATGTGCAATACCTGTTCTTCCTGGCTGATGATCAGATTTATTAGCTGCTCATCAAAGTACAGGTATTGTAGGTGCAAGTGCTCTAATATATATCTATGGATCTATATCTATCTATATATATATCTATATATATCTATATCTATCTATATATCTATATCTATCTATATCTATCTGTAGCTATATATCTATCTATCTATATCTATCTATATCTTTCTCTCTCTCTCTCTCTCTCTCTCTCTGTCAGTTTCACTCTCAGTCAGATTTTGTCAGTTTCAGTCACTTGGTCAGTCAGTTTGTCAGTCTCAGTCAGTTTTATTCTTGGTCAGATTGTCAATCTTAGTCAGTTAGTTTCAGTCTCAGTCAATCAGTTTCAGTCTCAGTCAATCAGTTTCAGTCTCAGCCAATCAGTTTCAGTTTCAGTCACAGCCAGTTTCAGTCAGTCTTCCAGTCCCACTCTGTCACTTGGTCACAGTTTCACTAAGTCAGTCAGTCTTTCAGTCTCTCAGTAAGTCAACCAGCCTTTCTCAGTCCCAGTTTCACTCAGTCTTTCAGTTTCAGTCAGTTTCACTCAGTCACACTCCCAGTCAATTTCAGGTTCAGTCAGCCAGTCCCAGTCAGTTACTTTCTGAAAGAGAGAGAGAGAGAGGGGGGGATTCTGCAACATAAGAACATAAGAAAAGAAAGAACACTGCAGCAGGCCTGTTGGCCCATACTAGGCAGGTCCTTCACAATCCATCCCACTAACAACTTCTTGGGATCTTAATACTTGGGAATTCTTCGCTTGCCTAACCCTTGGGCACAAATGTGATACCACCTACGACTGCTGAACCTCTCCTGCCTACGGTGTATAAGCTGCTTCTCCACACATATGCCGTATTCTATTCAAGATTGATGGACTGACCACATCGACTCAAGGTTGAGGGACTGACTACCTCATTCTCCTCCTGTTCTTCACAATTCTCCTTTGTATGGACTGATGAAGCCACTGTGGCAAAACGTTTCCTCAATAAAGATACCCAAGAGTTGCTCATGTGTCTAATTTATCAGCGTGTCGGTTCTCTGAACCATTCATCTACAACTACTACCCAGTACGTCAGCAATCTTCTAATGTTCGACTTGTGTCCATTTTGACTTAGGACCAGTTGGTCAGAACCAGGCTCAGTTGTAAGTTGGATGGTAGGTGTATTTCTTATTTATAAATTACGTACATATATTGTTTAAGGATACTGGGGGTGGGAGAAGCCTCCTCCACCACTAATATGTACGGCTTCTCTCAGTGACCCTTATAAACCCAACAACAACACTTCCAACACTGTCCATTCTGGCTGATGATCAGGTTTATCAGCTGCTCATCAAAGTACAGTTGGAAGTACTCTAACCTCTCTCTCTCTCACTGAGAGAGAGAGAGATTCCATCAACAATGTGGGGTGACTGCACCAACAACATGGGGTGACTGCATCATCACTGTACCATCAACAGTTTGGGGTGACTGCACCAACAACATGGGGTGACTGCATCATCACTACCATCAACAGTGTGGGGTGACTGCACCAACATGGGGTGACTGCATCATTACTGTACCATAAACAGTGTGGGGTGACTGCATCACTGTACCATCAACAGTGTGGGGTGACTGCATCATCAACAATGTGGGGTGACTACATCATCAACATTATTGGGTGACTGCATCATCAACAATGTGAGGTGACTGCATCATCAATAATGTGGGGTGACTGCATCATCAACAATGTGGGGTGACTGCATCATCAATAATGTGGGGTGACTGCATCATCAACAATGTGGGGTGACTGCATCATCAACAATGTGGGGTGACTGCATCATCAATAATGTGGGGTGACTGCATCATCAATAATGTGGGGTGACTGCATCATCAACAATGTGGGGTGACTGCATCATCAACAATGTGGGGTGACTGCATCATCAATAATGTGGGGTGACTGCATCATCAATAATGTGGGGTGACTGCATCATCAACAATGTGGGGTGACTGCATCATCAACAATGTGGGGTGACTGCATCATCAATAATGTGGGGTGACTGCATCATCAACAATGTGGGGTGACTGCATCATCAACAATGTGGGGTGACTGCATCATCAACAATGTGGGGTGACTGCATCATCAATAATGTGAGGTGACTGCATCATCAATAATGTGGGGTGACTGCATCATCAACAATGTGGGGTGACTGCATCATCAACAATGTGGGGTGACTGCATCATCAATAATGTGGGGTGACTGCATCATCAACAATGTGGGGTGACTGCATCATCAACAATGTGGGGTGACTGCATCATCAACAATGTGGGGTGACTGAATCATCAACAATGTGGGGGTGACTACATCATCAACAATATTGGGTGCCACTCTGTCTGGCACTGTTCTTTGAGTAATATCATACACTCCAGCACTTCTAAAAACATTGCTGGGACCTATAAATAATTTGTATATATCTGTAGACAATAGTATGTGACCTAGGCAGGTGGACATGTTTACCTGTCAGTGTGTAAATGTGTGTTTGTAACTGATTACTCTTTCCATACCAAATATTGTGCAAGAACAACAATTAGCTATGAAATCACAAGATCCACTGTAAATTATAATTCTCAGAACATAAAAACTACGTAAATTAAAAAAAAAAAAAAAAACTTTGTGGTGTTATATCTCAGTAAGTACTGATCCTAAGAAAAATTTTTTTTTTCTTATTTTATTAAACACATAAAACTAACCTTTTTTGTTTTTACAGATTTATTTTTTCCAAAATATTCAGAGCGCTAGTGGAGATGCATTGATCAATGGCCTGATAGTTAAAGGGTTAAATAACAATGTACTGAATACCAATACAATTGCAAACAATTTAGTTCTTATATGAGCAGTATTCACACACTAATTGATGTTATTAAATTTGTAAAAAACATAATAGCTTCCAGTATCAATCTCATAAAAAACAAAAGTAATTAATGCTTTTCCTTGCTAATATTTTTATATGAAAAATTTGATAATTCTTTAACAATATGAATTATCTTACTACTTATAAAATATTCAAATCTGCAAAACTTACCCACACTCATGTTTCATCCATAAGTCTTTACAAGTGAATGGTGCCAGGCAGGTAACATTGACACACTGGTTTTGGGAGATACAGTTCTTGACCAAGTTCCGGAACATTGTAGCTTGCCCCCACTGGGTGCCATTTAGACCAGGTGGAAGTGGCAAGTGTTTTCCTTCAAGACGAATGTCATCCAAACAGCCTAAAAGCAAAATTTACATTTGATAAGAATTATGGTAAAAAGTAATGCAAATTTACACTTATACAATCTATGATATTACTGCTTTATGAAATTACAAAACAGTAGCGTATTATCATCATATTGATTACCTTTATCTTAATCCCCCAAAAGAAAAGCTTAAAAAAACTAAATACACTAAAATTCTTTAAAAATCTATTACTATACAGTATTTATCCCATAAATTCAGTTATTAATTTTCATTTTTAGTTAGTATTTTCATGTACACCTACCATGCGACTTACGACCGAGTTCGGTTCCGAGAAACCGGTCGTAAGTCGAAATGGTCGTAAGTCGAACTTTACTACTGAATATCAACAAAACATTTTTGTAATAACTTTATTTTATTGTTTTATTTTGGTATTTCATGTTTTACTTTACTTTTTATGCTGTTAGTACTGTATTTTATACTGTAAGACTCACGAAATCGTAATGACACGATTGCAAACAAACCATACCCCGGCCGGGATTGAACCCGCGGTCAGAGAGTCTCAAAACTCCAGCCCGTCGCGTTAGCCACTAGACCAGCTAGCCACAATAAGATTCGTCCAACTAGGTATATTTCTACACCATAGGAAGGTTAGCACAGGCACCACTGTGACCACAAATGCAAGTTTTTACAGACGAATCTCCAGCTAGCGTGGCCGTGACGAACTCTAGCTCAAGTCCCTTCACTGCCGTCAACATGACTCACGAAATCGTAATGACACGATTGCAAACAAACCATACCCCGGCCGGGATTGAACCCGCGGTCAGAGAGTCTCAAAACTCCAGCCCGTCGCATTAGCCACTAGACCAGCTAGCCACATAAGATTCGTCCAACTAGGTATATTTCTACGGTGCCGTCATGTTGACAGCAGTGAAGGGACTTGAGCTAGAGTTCGTCACGGCCACGCTAGCTGGAGATTCGTCTGTAAAAACTTGCATTTGTGGTCACAGTGGTGCCTGTGCTAACCTTCCTATGGTGTAGAAATATACCTAGCTGGACGAATCTTATGTGGCTAGCTGGTCTAGTGGCTAACGCAACAAGCTGGAGTTTTGAGACTCTGACTGCGGGTTCAATCCCGGCCGGGGTATGGTTTGTTTGCAATCGTGTCATTATGATTTCGTGAGTCATGTTGACGGCAGTGAAGGGACTTGAGCTAGAGTTCGTCACGGCCACGCTAGCTGGAGATTCGTCTGTAAAAACTTGCATTTGTGGTCACAGTGGTGCCTGTGCTAACCTTCCTATGGTGTAGAAATATACCTAGTTGGACGAATCTTATGTGGCTAGCTGGTCTAGTGGCTAACGCGACGGGCTGGAGTTTTGAGACTCTCTGACCGTGGGTTCAATCCCGGCCGGGGTATGGTTTATACTGTAAGGTTTAGGATAAACACTGTGTACACTACAAACACTTGTTTATTTCCCAGAAATTTGGCATAAAAAACATGGTCGTAAGTCGAGTGGTCATAAGTCGAGCAGGTCGTAAGTCGGATGGTAGGTGTATTTTATATTATTATTATTATTATAATCAAGGGGGAAGCGCTAAACCCGGAGAATTATACAGTGCCTGGGGGGAGGGGATGTGGAAGGCATTCAGGCTTAATTCGGGGAACTGGAGCACAGATCCAATGCCCTAAATCAAGAGCCCCTCACCAACATCAAGGAACCTTCCTTGAGAGGACATGTATTTTATAATCCCTGCACTGAATGAAAAAGAAAAGAAAAATGATCAACTTACCAAGTTTGTAATCATTGTAAACTTCAAATGTCCTTATTCCAGTGTATTCTGCCTTGCCACCAGCATATACACCCTCTTGTTTGTCAACATCCATCAACATATGCCCAGAGAAAGCCATAGTTTCATTATAGCGTCGACCCTCACCACCATCCAACATTAGAGTTGATGTTGATCCATGACGCTCCACCATAACTGAATGCCAGATGCCATCATTAACAGCCACAGCTGACAGCCAAAGATCATGCTCTTCAGTTCGAAGACTATTCAGATTATAACGAAAACGTAATCTGCCATCTTTTATCTCTAAAATTCCATATTCTCGATTGTGTTGATCCGAGATTCTGAATAATTCACCATACTCTTGCCATGTACGGAATCTGAGCTGAATTTCTGTACTGAAAGCATTGGGTTTAAAAGACAAGGCATATTTAACATAAGATTGTGTCTCAAAGTATGCCGAATTGGTTGGTTCGTCACAAGTTGGACCTGTCCACCCAGGCTTACACTTGCACACAGGGTGTGAGAGTGAGCCTGAACAGATGCCATTTGGTCCACAAGTAGGAACTATGGAACTGCTTCTGCATGCTTCTTCTAGCTGTGGGCAACCCATCTGAGTATTGCGGTACTGGCCAGGACGTGCTAGATCATACAGTTCACTATTGACCATAAGATTCCTTATACAGCCACTAAAATATCGACCATGGGGAACATGCAGCCATTTGTACAAACTAGGATCAGGCTGTTCATGAGCAAGGCCTCCAACCTGTAGAGGTGCATTTACATTTAAGTATTCATTGAAAGGAGGTATAGTGCCTTTAGCCTGGCATCCTGAAGAGTCAAAAATGGGGTCACTGCCATCTTCTGGTTCTTGAACTTCTGCAGCAACACAATGGTCTACATCTATTCTAACATTCTGAAAAATAGAATAATCTGTTATATATTTATTAAAAAATATTATATACTGTACAATGGTCCCTAGAGTTACAAGTCTTGAGTTATGATAATTTTGAGTTATGAGGGTCTTCAGTTAAGTTAATTGATTTACCTTCATAAAGGAATTTAGTTTATAGCTGCAATGAAAAATTTGAGATGCAATACAAATACCCAGCACCACTCGTCAATTTCAGCATATGGACCAGCAAATGACTGTGCATTTCAAGACTATTTACACCAAAAAGATATCTGCCAAGTACTTTGCCGAAACTTCAGGAGATGAAGCCATCAGCATCAAGGAATTCTGGAAGACTAAGTTTAACATCTTAGAATGTGTATATTCCTGGAATGAAATTTCTCCTTGGCACCTCACTGCAGGTTGGAAGAATGTGTGGCCTTTGATCACCTATGACTCTGAAGGATTTGAGGCTGAGAAGGGTGTAATCCAGGAGACTGTTGCTCTTAGTGAGGCAATTGGCTGGAGGTTGATGAAGAGGATGTGGAGTAGTTAAAGTAGAACTACAGACAGGGGTTGACAACAGAGGAGCTCGAGGAATCAGGAAAGATGGATAAGGATAGTGAGGAGGAAGAAGTGGACTAGCTGTGGACATTCAAGAGCTAACACACTGGAAAGGTGTGAAAGGAAACAAGAAAGCACCCAGACATTGAAAAATCTAAACTTGCTGCCTGTGTTTCTGATGATAATGTTTTCCAATCTTATTTTAAGAGACTCAGAAAAATCTGATAAAAACAAACAACTCTGGACAGTTTCTTCAAGAGGCAGCAGTTGGAAAGAACTTCTCCTTGCAACAAGTAACCTTTTCTCCCACACCACAAACTCTTTAAGCCCAAGGTACAATATAAGCTGCACTTTCAGGGTCTTGGAACAAATTATGATAAAACCATGTATTTTGGGGTTTGAATTATGACATTTTGAGACACAATATGTTTTCTGGAATAGTTTAATGCTGTAACTCAAGGGACCATATATATATATATATATATTTTTTTTTTTTTTCAACAAGTCGGCCGTCTCCCACCGAGGCAGGGTGACCCAAAAAAGAAAGAAAATCCCCAAAAAGAAAATACTTTCATCATTCAACACTTTCACCACACTCGCACATTATCACTGTTTTTGCAGAGGTGCTCAGAATACAACAGTCTAGAAGCATACACATATAAAGATACACAACATATCCCTCCAAACTGCCAATATCCCAAACCCCTCCTTTAAAGTGCAGGCATTGTACTTCCCATTTCCAGGACTCAAGTCCGACTATATGAAAATAACCGGTTTCCCTGAATCCCTTCACTAAATATTACCCTGCTCACACTCCAACAGATCGTCAGGTCCCAAGTACCATTCGTCTCCATTCACTCCTATCTAACACGCTCACGCACGCTTGCTGGAAGTCCAAGCCCCTTGCCCACAAAACCTCCTTTACCCCCTCTCTCCAACCCTTTCGAGGACGACCCCTACCCCGCCTTCCTTCCCCTATAGATTTATATGCTTTCCATGTCATTCTACTTTGATCCATTCTCTCTAAATGACCAAACCACCTCAACAACCCCTCTTCTGCCCTCTGACTAATACTTTTATTAACTCCACACCTGCTCCTAATTTCCACACTCCGAATTTTCTGCATAATATTTACACCACACATTGCCCTTAAACAGGACATCTCCACTGCCTCCAACCGTCTCCTCGCTGCTGCATTTACCACCCAAGCTTCACACCCATATAAGAGTGTTGGTACTACTATACTTTCATACATTCCCTTCTTTGCCTCCATAGATAACGTTTTTTGACTCCACATATACCTCAACGCACCACTCATATATATATATATATATATATATATATATATATATATATATATATATATATATATATATAATGTTGCAGTTTAAAAACTGTAGTGTAAAGCACCCTTCTGGCAAGACAGTGATGGAGTGAATGATGGTGAAAGTTTTTCTTTTTCGGGCCACCCTGCCTTGGTGGGAATCGGCCGGTGTGATAATAAAAAAAAAAATATATATATTTAAAAAAAAAAAAAAAAAAAAATATAATATATATATATATATATATATATATATATATATATATATATATATATATATTATATATATATATATATATATACATCTTTCTTCTTTCTTTCAACACACCGGCCGTATCCCACCGAGGCGGGGTGGCTATATACATACATGCATATATATATATATAATCATATCAAATAAATTTCATTCCAATTCATTGCTTGGGTAGTGGACTAGTACTATTTATTTGCAACATGACAATAAATAACTTACCTCTGTATCCCAGAAGATATCCACTTTATGCCACATGCCATCATTAAGATTGGCTTTGGTGTTTACTCTTAACTGTAGAGTCCCAGATCCAAAATCTATTAGAAGTCTTGGTCGTCCATTTTCTAGTTCTAGTGATATGAAGTCTGAGACTATTAACTCATCTGTTTCAGGAGGGGTAATGGGACCATTGTAGAAGAGGAGCCCATCGGGACGTCTTGTCAAAAATTCCAAGCTTATATGTGAATTGTCGCACATTGCTAAAGGAGGGAACCAAGCAAATCCATTTCCTCTGAAAGTTCTTGTTACCATTTGACATCTTGGTCCATCATATCCTTCTGGACACCTACAGTGTATTCCTGATTTTCCTTCTATACATCGGCCACCATTGTAACAAGGGTTTGGACGGCATGATTCCTCGACGGAAAAATTTCTAGCTCCACACGTACACTCTGGTACCACTTCTGTCCGTACACCTACTAAGGAAGTTTTATTTGCATTTACCATATAAGGCAAATTGGAAATAACTAAATGGTTAGTACATGACCCTTCACAAGCTACATTTTCATAAAGGCATTCATCAATACCTACCATGGTAATGTTGATACCTATTTCTGCCTCAATTTCTGCCCGGTGTTGTAAAACAAGACCATCTAGTTTAATAGGATGGTAGTATGGAGAACCATGAGCAGAAAAGCGAATGTCTGTAATAGGTGGTCTCTCCTGTCTTATTTGTATACTGAATACATCAACATTTTCAACACTTGTTCCCACTAATCTCGCTATCTTTTCCCTGAACATATCAGATTTACTGCGTACCACTCGCTGAGTTCTATAATCCCAAATTCGAATAAAGTCCTCATCTGTCATATTTGCTATGCGAATGGATCCAGAGTTTATGACAGCAATCTCAGGAATTTCTTTCACTGTGACAGTAACATTGGCTTCTACATCTGTCTGGGTGTGCTTTCGATCATAAACATGAAACTGTAGAAAGTAAGTACCTTCTCCAGTACCATGTTTCATGGTGATCATACCATCATCTTCATTTAATTTGAAGTTAACATGTGCATCAGCTGCCCAGTTAAACTTCTTATCAGGTAAATCCCAGTCATCAAGATCGTAAACATATACACGACCAATCTGGGTTTCTGGGGCCTGTCCTTTGTAGTTGTAAACAAAGATATCCTTTGAGCCAGGCTGCATCTTATTATCATTTTCATCTCCAATAATAATAGTTAATGTAGAAGTGCCAGTCATCTGAGGTGTGCCAGCATCTTTTATCACAATGGGTACATGATACTCCTTTTGTACTTCACGATCAAATGTTCTTAGGGAAGAGATGACAGCCATCCCATCACCATTGGCTCCTTTAGGAATGTGCTCTACTTTAAAGGATGCACGGATTTCATCAGATGCAGTAGAATCCATTCGGAAGTGGAAAGGTGGTCCATTACCCTTTGATCGGTCATCATCATCAGTTGCTAATACCTCTACTATCTTTCTGGGAGATTGGTTCTCTGGCAAAACTGGGCGATAATCTTTCAAGAATCTTGGAGAATTGTCATTAATATCTTGGACAATCACAGTAAGAGTAGCAGTAGCAGTTTTTGCTGGTGTACCATCATCAATAGCTAGAATCTTTACTGAATGACGTGGATTTTCTTCTCTGTCTAAACTTCTCTGAATCTTAACAGTACCAGTGTTATCAATGGCAAATTGTCTCCTTCTATCCGAGGTTCTGTCTATAGCATATAAAACTTTACTGTGTCCACCCTGGTCAGGATCTGATGCTTTAAAAGTCTCTAAACTTTTACCAATTTCTGCATTTTCAAATACAGGCACTTCAATATTAGGCTTAACAAATTGTGGCTTGTTATCATTAATGTCTCTCAATTCAACTTTAACCCAAGAATAAGCAACATGATACTTCTCGGCATCATTGTCTTCACCTTTGTCATTTACTTGTATTTTAAACCTAAACCCACTACGCTGCATTGCATCTTCAAAATCCAGTGGCTGTACAATCTTCAGTGACCCAGTACCATCATTGTTTCTCACCATTGTAAATTTATCTGCACCAAATCCAGAAGATTCAATTACTTTATAATGAAACTTATTCGTCTCATCCTCGTCATGAACTGTGACTGTCAGAATGGCTTGATCAGGAAGAATGGCCCCCTCTGTTTCGTCAACTTCTGTCTGCCATTCTTCTTTTGTAAATCTTGGTGGCATATCATTGATGTCTCTTACACGTATGCTTGCTGTTCCAGTCCCTAAATAAAGAAAACACAGCATATATAAATAAGATGCACATTAATGTGAAAATATGTTAGACGAACATAATGCTTTTAAATTTTTATCCTGCAAATTCCCTTATCATCAAACCTATAATAAAAATAGGGTGATCACAAAAAATCTAAATATCAGCAAAGATATTATTATTATTGTTATTATGGGAAGAATCATTCTACAGAAGGCAGGATGTGCCTGCCTATAACCTTGATGAGATCGCATTACATGTATATTCCTGGATGAATGGAAGACTGCTGGTGTGGGGCTATACTTGTGCATCTTCCCAACACCTACATCCTTTATAGTGCTAATCAACAAAGTGGTTCTGATGATCATAGGGAAGTTCACAAACTCATCAAGTACAGGGATTTGGTCCATCAGTACCACTTTGTAACCAAAGGATCAGAAACCCCTGGTTCCTGGAAAAACATGACACAAGTTTCCTCAAGGAGCTAGGCTCATTAAGAGACCTAAAGACTGCCACTTCTCTCTCTTCCAGTGCCTCAGTGTAATGATCCAGAGGGAATACCTGCTGCATCTTAGGTCCCCACTAGGAGTGCAAGGAGCTCCACAACTTCAATTTGTGTTTCTCCACACATTTTGCAATTCTACATGTATGTAAATTCCTGTACTCATGAACATGTAAACATATGCTACATGTATTATTTAGAGATTTCAAAAATCAAAAAAATATAAATACTGTATGTACAGGGGACAGTAGAGAAAGAAAATAAACAGCTCTGAGGAGAAATATCTGAATTTTTCCCAGAATGAAACTTATTCTCTCTTCTCTGAGGATGAGGGGTCCCCAATTAGCCCCACAGGTGTTACTTACATACATGCATACATATATACATATACACATTTATGTATTTAGGTTTGAGGGAATATCTTAGGTTATTTAAACAATGTAATATCTGTGCCCTTAACACCTGTGTGCCTTCCAGACCACTTTAAAACATACATTTGCAAAGAAATCTTATATTACAATTGTTCATGGCATAATACTTGTGGAAACATGGAAATATAGTAAACCCTCAAAATAACAGACTTTTAAAATTTCTTTGCTATTCTGAACATTCTGATTTAAGAGACACTTGGACAATCCTCTCTATTACGTCAAGGAATTATGGCAAGTCATTTTGTTTGATTATATTCAGTTATCCTAGGTTAAATATATGTGTGCTTTTTGGCTGAATTCCAGTTACTATCACGAAATTGTAAGGAATTTGGAATACTGCATCTTCCTGGCAGTTGCATACCCTACTTGCTGGTAGGGAAGCTGGTGGTGGAACAACAGTCTTGGTTTCATTGCTTACTTATGCTAATGAGAGTATACTACTCCATGATGCTCAACATGGACCTGCATGGTCTTAGATTTTCTTCAAAGGCATGAGGCTGTAGGATACCCAAACAATTGGGCTAAGGTCAAAAATATTGGCAGGTGGTGTATTTGAAGGCACAAAAAACTGTGAATACTAGTATGATGGACACAGTCATCACCTGTGTACCAGTTCATCGGACAGTCATCACCTGTGTACTAGTTCATTGGACAGTCATCACCTGTGTACTAGTTCATCGGGCAGTCATCACCTGTGAACTAGTTCATTGGACACAGTCATCACCTGTGTACTAGTTCATCAGACACAGTCATCACATGTGTACTGATAGGTCCACACTGATAGGGTCAACAGGAAGGGTGGTGGAGTGGCGATGTGTGTCAGAGAAAATTTAAATTGCTGTCTTAGACATGATATAAGATTAGAAACATCGAACACAGAATCTGTTTGGCTACAGTTTCTCGAAGGACGTGACAAATTAATTTTGGGTGTGATTTATAGGCCCCCAAACCTTGATAGGGAGTGCAGTAAGCTGTTATGGGATGAAATTCATAAGGCATCTAGATATGAAAATGTTGTGATAATGGGAGATTTTAACTTTAGACAAATTGATTGGAACAATATGACAGGAAATCTTGAGTCTAGTGACTTTCTTGATACGGTTCAGGATTGCTTTTTAGAGCACGTTGTGACAGAACCAACTAGAGGAAACAATCTGCTTGATTTGGTCCTTGCCAACAAAGATTCACTAATTAATAATCTTGAGGTTAATGATGAGCTTGGGAAAAGTGATCACAAATCACTTAGTTTCAATATACAGGTCCGCCATCACAAATCCGGCAATCAATTATTCGGTTCCTTCAGTTATTCGGCACTAATTTTGGCTAGCATAATTTCAAATTTCCAGGGTCGCCACACCAACTGTTTGGTGGTGCTACTTGCTGCACAAGTCATTCCAATTTCTTTTTCTCCATTTATTGTTTTAACCTGCTTACTTTTAGCCCTAGCCATGGTTCCAATGAATAAAAGAAATGCTTCTCATTATGTAAAGCACCTACACAGTACATTAAAGATAAGGTGGCTTTGAAGCCACTGTCGGTTGCCATGAGCTCAGTCTCATGAAGCAGGAGAATATGCTTTATTATTATGCTAATATCAACACTACAGCTAATTTGCCTATCACAATTGATCTGACATAAGAAACAATATAAATAACATAAAACATGTTAAATACTCCAGAATGAATAATATTTGGCATAACACCAAGCAGTTCGATGGAGGTATGAAGAGGATATGGTATACAAATACCATTCTCCTATCCCTGTCTAGGGGGCTTATATTAAAGAAAACGGAGTAGAGCACAGGGCAAACTGCAATATACACTCGTACTGCACCATAAACCTGAAACAAAAAAGTTATTTTCTCTATATAGATTATCACACATAGCAGCATATGTGTAGAGAACCTAGGATAACCCAAAAAAGTCAACGTGGCTTATTTTTAGTACCTGGCTTGGATTTTTGGTAAATACAGTGGACCCCCGGTTAACGATATTTTTTCACTCCAGAAGTATGTTCAGGTGCCAGTACTGACCAAATGTGTTCCCATAAGAAATATTGTGAAGTAGATTAGTCCATTTCAGACCCCCAAACATACACGTACAAACGCACTTACATAAATACACTTACATAATTGGTCACATTCGGAGGTAATCGTTATGCGGGGGTCCACTGTACTCGATTCTCAGCCAGGGTAGAAACATTAGGCGTGTTTCTTTACACCTGTTGTCTATGTTTACCCATCAGTAAATGGGTACCTGGGTGTTAGCCGACTAGTGTGGGTGTTATCCTGGGACACTGACCTAATTTTCTTGAAATACTTTGCATAACAAGTGGCTTTCTATATAGTAGTATGTCACTGATGTCAGCTAGGCCTGTATACCTTGTACATGTACGTGTAGTAAATAAAGATATTATTACTATTATTATTATTATTATTATTATATTATTTTCTCGAAGAGGTATGGGGTCGAAGAGGTATGGGGTCGAAGAGGTATGGGGTAGGTTTAAAAATGTAGTGTTAGAGTGTTCAGCAGAAGTTTGTGGTTACAGGAAAGTGGGTGCGGGAGGGAAGAGGAGCGATTGGTGGAATGATGATGTAAAGAGAGTAGTAAGGGAGAAAAAGTTAGCATATGAGAAGTTTTTACAAAGTAGAAGTGATGCAAGGAGGGAAGAGTATATGGAGAAAAAGAGAGAGGTTAAGAGAGTGGTGAAGCAATGTAAAAAGAGAGCAAATGAGAGAGTGGGTGAGATGTTATCAACAAATTTTGTTGAAAATAAGAAAAAGTTTTGGAGTGAGATTAACAAGTTAAGGAAGCCTAGAGAACAAATGGATTTGTCAGTTAAAAATAGGAGAGGAGAGTTATTAAATGGAGAGTTAGAGGTATTGGGAAGATGGAGGGAATATTTTGAGGAATTGTTAAATGTTGATGAAGATAGGGAAGCTGTGATTTCGTGTATAGGGCAAGGAGGAATAACATCTTGTAGGAGTGAGGAAGAGCCAGTTGTGAGTGTGGGGGAAGTTCGTGAGGCAGTAGGTAAAATGAAAGGGGGTAAGGCAGCCGGGATTGATGGGATAAAGATAGAAATGTTAAAAGCAGGTGGGGATAGTGTTTTGGAGTGGTTGGTGCAATTATTTAATAAATGTATGGAAGAGGGTAAGGTACCTAGGGATTGGCAGAGAGCATGCATAGTTCCTTTGTATAAAGGCAAAGGGGACAAAAGAGAGTGCAAAAATTATAGGGGGATAAGTCTGTTGAGTATACCTGGTAAAGTGTATGGTAGTTATTATTGAAAGAATTAAAAGTAAGACTGAGAATAGGATAGCAGATGAACAAGGAGGCTTTAGGAAAGGTAGGGGGTGTGTGGACCAGGTGTTCACAGTGAAACATATAAGTGAACAGTATTTGGAAAAGGCGTATGACAGGGTGGATAGGGGGGCAATGTGGCAGATGTTGCAGGTGTATGGTGTACGAGGTAGGTTACTGAAAGCAGTGAAGAGTTTTTACGAGGATAGTGAGGCTCAAGTTAGAGTACATAGGAAAGAGGGAAATTATTTCCCAGTAAAAGTAGGCCTTAGACAAGGATGTGTGATGTCACCATGGTTGTTTAATATATTTATAGATGGGGTTGTAAGAGAAATAAATGCGAGGGTCTTGACAAGAGGCGTGGAGTTAAAAGATAAAGAATCACACAAAGTGGGAGTTGTCACAGTTGCTCTTTGCTGATGACACTGTGCTCTTGGGAGATTCTGAAGAGAAGTTGCAGAGATTGGTGGATGAATTTGGTAGGGTGTGCAAAAGAAGAAAATTAAAAGTGAATACAGGAAAGAGTAAGGTTATGAGGATAACAAAAATATTAGGTGATGAAAGATTGGATATCAGATTGGAGGGAGAGAGTATGGAGGAGGTGAATGTATTCAGATATTTGGGAGTGAACATGTCAGCGGATGGGTCTATGAAAGATGAGGTGAATCATAGAATTGATGAGGGGAAAAGGGTGAGTGGTGCACTTAGGAGTCTGTGGAGACAAAGAACTTTGTATGAGAGTATAGTTTTACCAACACTCTTATATGGGTGTGAAGCATGGGTGATGAATGTTGCAGCGAGGAGAAGGCTGGAGGCAGTGGAGATGTCATGTCTGAGGGCAATGTGTGGTGTGAATATAATGCAGAGAATTCGTAGTTTGGAAGTTAGGAGGAGGTGCAGGATTACCAAAATTGTTGTCCAGAGGGCTGAGGAAGGGTTATTGAGGTGGTTCGGACATGTAGAGAGAATGGAGCGAAACAGAATGACTTCAAGAGTGTATCAGTCTGTAGTGGAAGGAAGGCGGGGTAGGGGTCGGCCTAGGAAAGGCTGGAGGGAGGGGGTAAAGGAGGTTTTGTGTGCGAGGGGCTTGGACTTCCAGCAGGCGTGCGTGAGCATGTTTGATAGGAGTGAATGGAGACGAATGGTTTTTAATACTTGACGTGCTGTTGGAGTGTGAGCAAAGTAACATTTATGAAGGGGTTCAGGGAAACCGGCAGGCCGGACTTGAGTCCTGGAGATGGGAAGTACAGTGCCTGCACTCTGAAGGAGGGGTGTTAATGTTGCAGTTTAAAAACTGTAGTGTAAAGCACCCTTCTGGCAAGACAGTGATGGAGTGAATGATGGTGAAAGTTTTTCTTTTTCGGGCCACCCTGCCTTGGTGGGAATCGGCCAGTGTGATAATAAAAAAAAAAAAATGATTTTCTCAGTTGTTTGTTGGGTTTTCTTATTCAAACTTGGACAATGTATGATGGAAAGATACTTCTTAACGTACTCCAAAAATGAAAGAAATCAGACCATAAATAGCAGAGTTCACTTCTCAGCCATTAGCGGCCGCTTAGCGGTATATTTTTGTACATTTTTGTTATGGTTATATTCTCATTTTTTCGGTCTCATTTGATAGAATGAAAGATATATTACAGAAATAGATATGATTTTGATTGCTTTCATGATGAAAAGTACCTTGAAATTGCGCTCACAGTAGCGAAAATGTTCTATTCTTTAGCGAAGCTCAAGAGTAAACAAATGACGTCACCGTCCAATACCTGTCTGCCTGCAAGTCTAAATTCCAGTACGGACTCAAGAATGGCTTGACATTATTTATACAATTATTACAATAATGCAGCAGTCTGCATAACAGTAAATCTTCTATTTTTTTGTGAATAATAATTCCAAATGGTAAGCAAGAGTAATATAAGAGGGGCCTGGAGCCATGACTAATGAACAGAGAAAATGATATTTTAGTGCCAGGAATGTATACACTGTTTATTCTGGACCCTATTTTGAAACTGGCATCTGTTGAAATTTGTGTGAAATCGGCCAAATTGCCAATTTCTGACCACTTTATTGGGTAGTTGAAATAAGTGAATGGGCGGTTTCTTGTACTCAGTTGACAGACTAGAAGTAAATAAGTTTATTCAGGTATACACAAATACAGTTGCATAGATTATCATACATAGCAGTGTATGTATAGAGAACCTAGGATAACCCAGAAAAGTCAGATGAAGTGATTTATTTCCAGTACCTGGCTTGGGCTTGCCATATATGATTTTTGGTAAATATTTTTTTTCTCGGTTGTTTGTTGGGCTATCTCATTGAAACTTGGGCAATGTATGATGGAAAGATGCTTCTTAACGTACAAAAAAAAAAAATAAAAAAGACAGACGATAAATAAAGGAGTTCACTTCTCAGCCATTAGCCGCCTCTTTGTAGTATGTATATTTTCGTATGGTTTTTATGGTTGTATTTTCATTTTTTTGGACTCATTTGATTGCTTTCATGACGAAAAGTACCTTGAAATTGAGCTCAAAGTAGCAGAAATGTTCTATTTTTGCTGATGTTCAATGAACTTTGTGTAAGTCAAGTTGGTTAATTTTATTAAGTGTATTCTAACCTAACCACTCTGTAATCCGGCAAACTCAGTAATCCGGCACACTACAGGTCCCAATGATGCCGGATTTGTGATGGAGGACCTGTATCATGGAATTACCCAGATAACTGCAATCAAATCTCTGTCCCAGATTTTCGCTTGGCCGACTTCATGGGACTGAAAAATTACCTGGGTGGGCTAAATTGGGATGTCCTGACTATGGGTCAGGTAGGTGATCTTGGTTGCCAATATGACGTTTTTCAGAGCATAGTTCTAGCTGCCCAGACAACTTTTGTTCCAAGTAGGGAAATTAGATCTAACAAAAATGATCCCAAATGGATGAACAATAGATTAAAACATCTCATTGGTCAAAAGAGAGGCAAATATAGGCATATCAAAAGAGGGGATGGGCAGTTAAGAAATCAATATATTCAATTAAAGAGAGAAATAAAGAAAGGAATAAGAAAACCAAAAAGGGGATTATGAGGCTAAGGTCGCAAGGAATTCAAAGACTAACAGAAAAGGGTTCTTTCAGGTACACAGAAGTAAGATTAGGGACAAGATTGGCCCACTTAAGAGTAACTCTGGTCAGATCACTGACAGTGATAAGGGTATGTGTGAAATTCTCAATACCTAATTCCTCTCAGTTTTCACCCAGGAAAATACTAGCGATATTCCTGAAATAATAGATTATGTAGAACAGGAAAATAAACTATGTACAATTGCAGTAACTAGTGACATGGTCCTCAGACAAATAGAGAAACTAAAACATAACAAATCCCCAGGCCCTGACAAACTGTTTGCAAGGGTATTAAAGGAATGTCAAAGGAACTTAGCATACCTTTGGCTAATCTTTTTAACATATCACTACAAACTGGCATAGTGCCTGATAAGTGGAAAATGCAAATGTAATACCTATTTACAAGGCAGGTGACAGGTCTTTGGCTTCGAACTATAGACCAATAAGCCTTACCTCCATAGTGGGAAAATTTATGGAATCAATAATTGCCGAAGCAATTCATAGCCATCTTGATAGGCACAGATTGATTAATGAATCTCAACATGGTTTTACAAAGGGGCGCTCCTACCTTAAGAATTTACTAACTTTTTTCACTAAGGTGTTTGAGGAGGTAGATCATGGTAATGAATATGATATTGTGTATATGGACTTCAGTAAGGCTTTCGATATAGTTCCACATCAGAGGCTATTGAGGAAACTTAAGGCACATGGAATAGGAGGAGAAATTTTTTCCTGGGTAGAGGCATGGCTGACAAATAGGCAGAAGAGAGTTTGCATAAATGGGGAGAAATCAGAATGGGGGCACGTCACAAGCGGTGTTCCTCAGGGGTCAGTGTTGGGCCCGTTGTTGTTCACAATTTACATAAACGACATAGATGAGGGAATAAATAGCGACATAAGCAAATTTGCTGATGACACCAAAATAGGCCATCCAATTCATTCTAATGAGGACACTAGAGCACTCTACTGTACAACTATGAAATAATTACTATCCTACTATACAACTATGATAAACTCCTTAGTGTTATGTAGACTAAGCCAATAATGTTAAGTTGGCCCATAATGCCTAGGCATAATAGAGGCTCTCTTTGCATTGCAACCCATTATTGTAAATATGAAATCTCAATGTACTGTTTGCAAAGACATAAAATAAATAAATAAATAAATCTGAATAGACTGATGCAATGGTCGGAGAAGCGGCAGATGAAGTTTAATATTGACAAATGCAAAGTTCTAAATGTTGGACAGTTAAATAGCCATGCCACATATAAACTAAATAATGTAGATCTTAATACTACTGACTGCGAAAAGGATTTAGGAGTTCTGGTTAGCGTTAATCTAAAACCAAGACAACAGTGCATTAGTGTTCGCAATAAAGCTAACAGAATTCTTGGCTTCATATCTAGAAGTATAAATAATATAAGTCCTCAGGTTGTTCTTCAACTCTATATATCCTTGGTTAGGCCTCATTTAGACTACGCTGCTCAGTTCTGGTCACCGTATTACAGAGTGGATATAAATGCTCTGGAAAACGTACAGAGAATGACAAAGATGATCCCATGTATCAGAAATCTTCCACATGAGGATAGACTGAGGGCCCTGAATCTGCACTCTCTCGAAAGGCGTAGAATTAGGGGGGGATATGATCGAGGTGTATAAATGGAAAACAGGAATAAATAAAGGGGATGTAGATAACGTGCTAAAAATTTCCAGCCAAGACAGGGCTCGCAGCAATGGTTTCAAGTTGGAAAAATTCAGATTCATGAAGGATATAGGAAAGCACTGGTTTGGTAACAGAGTTGTGGATGAGTGGAATAAACTCCCGAGCACAGTTATTCAGGCTAAAACGTTGTGTAGTTTTAAAAATAGGTTAGATAAATACATGAGTGGGTGTGGGTGGGTGTGAGTTGGACCTGACTAGCTTGTGCTGCTGGGTCTGGTGCCGTGCTCCATCCTTGAGTGGAGGTGACCAGACTGGGTGGGTCATTTGGCTAATCCGAGGGGGGGGGCTCGGCGTTCATGGACGTGCTCTGCATGGGTCAGTAGGCTTTTTATGTTATCACCTATGTACTAGTACATCAGATACAGTCATCACCTGTGTACTAGTACATCACAGTCATCACCTGTGTACTAGTACATCACAGTCATCATCTGTGTACTAGTACATCACAGTCATCACCTGTGTACTAGGTAAGACACATATGCAACAGTTAGGTATCTTTATTTCGAAATGTTTCGCCTACACAGTAGGCTTCTTCAGTCGAGTACAGAAAAGTTGATAGAAACAGAAGAGACTTGAAGACGATGTAATCAGTCCATCACCCTTAAAGTTTTGAGGTGGTCAGTCCCTCAGTCTGGAGAAGAGCATTGTTCCATAGTCTGAAACAATATGGAGTTGAAGTGACAGGATGGAGCCTTATATAGCGCCAGGAGGTGAGACGTAGGTCACTAGTAGAATGCAGATGTTGGGAGGTCAGGTCCCTCTCAAATCCAGCCGTTCTCACTAGTAGAGGTTGTCGAAGTTGATTTCAGGTCTGTACCAAGATACCCTTGTGTTGCAGTGTCTGACAGATTGAACTAGTGTACTAGTACATCATAGTCATCACCTGTGTACTAGTACGTCACAGTCATCATCTGTGTACTAGTACATCACAGTCATCACCTGTGTACTAGTACATCAGACACAGTCATCACCTGTGTACTAGTAAATCAGACACAGCCATTACCTGTGTACTAGTACATCGGACACAGTCATCACCTGCATACTTGTGCATCGGACAGTCATCACCTGTGTACTAGTGCATCAGACAAGTCATTACCTGCGTACTAGTGAATCAATTACAGTCATCACCTGCTGTTGGAGTGTAAGCAAAGTAACATTTATGAAGGTATTCAGGAAAACCGGTAGGCTGGACTTGATTTCTGGAGATGGGAAGTACAGTGCCGGCACTCTGAAGGAGAGGTGTTAGTGGTGCAGTTTTATAACTGTAGTGTAAGCATGCCTCTGGCAAGACAGTGATAGTTTGAGTGATGATTAAAGTTTTTCTTTTTCGGGCCACCCTGCCTTAGTGGGAAACAGCCTATGTGTTAATAAAAAAAAAACTGTGTATTAGTACATTGATTACAGTCATCACCCATTTACTAGTGCATCGATTACAGTCATCACCTGCATACTAATGAATCAATTACAATCACCTGTGTACTAGTGCATTGATTACAGTCATCACCTGTTTACTAGTACATCAGACACAGTCATCACTTGTGTATTGACCCTTTGAGGGTTTCGGACGTACTAGTACGGCTTACGACCCAGGGTTTTTGACGTACTAGTACGCCTAAATTCTAGCGCCCTCAAATCTAGTGGGAGAAAGCTGGTAGGCCTTCATATGAAAGAATGGGTCTATGTGGTCAGTGTGCACAGTCTAAAAAAAATCCTGCAGCACACAGTGCATAATGAGAAAAAAAAAACTTTGACCATTTTTTTGGAATAAAACAGCGATTTTGCACTGTATTTTCGTATGGTACTTTTTGTTGTATTCTAGTTTTCTTGGTCTCATTTTATAGAATGGAAGACATATTACAGAAATTGAGATGATTTTGACTGGTTTTACAATGAAAGATACCTTGAAATTGAGCTCAAAGTAGCAGAAATGTTCGATTTTTACCAAATTTCAAAAGTAAACAAATCGTGCCAAGCATGCAATACACGTCAACTGGTGAGTCTAATATTCTTTCACAAGTGCACCAATAATATTTATACCATTTTTTACACTAATGCAGTAGTCTGCATAACAGTAAATCTTATATTTTTTGTGAGAATAAAAATTCAAAGTGGAAAGCAAAAGAATATAAGAGGGGCCTTGAGACGTGACTAATGACCAGAGGAAATGTCATTTTAGTGCCAGGAATGTCTTTCTTGTTTATTCTGGACCCTATTCGGAAATTGGCATCTTTTGAAATTTGTGTGAAATTGGCAAAATTGCTAAATTCTGACCACTGTACTGGATAGTTGAATTTCATAAATGGGTGGTTTCTTGCACCCATTCGATAGAAAAAATGGAGTTCTAGCGAAATATTCATGTTTTTTGTCGACTAGTACAGTGGAATTGGCCGAAAATGGGGCTCAAAGTGGGCAAAATCGCCGATGCGTAAACATTGCCGAGACCGCTAACTTTGCGAGAGCATAATTCCGTAAGTTTTCCATCAAATTTCAAACTTTTGGTGTCCTTATGATCGGGAAAAGATTCTCTATCTTTTCATAAGAGAAAATAATTTTTGTTTCTTTTTTAAATTTAGCCGACCCTGAGAACGAGTTTCAGAGAGAACCTGTCGACCCTCAAAGGGTTAATGCATCAATTACAGTCATCACCTACATACTAGTACAGTGGACCCCTGTCTTTTGGTGGCCGTGACTTTCGCGAAATTCGGCTTTTGGCAACTTTTTTCAGCAAAATATAGCCTCGCGGTTCATGACTGGCCTTGTGATTCGGCAACTGTCTGGTACACATTGGAGCAGCATCCCAGCATCAGTGCACACACGAAGCCAGTCTCCCACACCATTCACACTCAGTGTGCCATTGTTTATTAGCTAGTGACCATCACCCCATGAGTTCGTATGATACATTTCATAATAATCCATTGTTTTTTGTGCTTGCAACTGCTAAATAAGCCACCATGGGCCGAAAGAAAGCTCCTAGTGCCAGGCCTTTGGTAAAGAAGGAAAGAAACACAACAGAATTCAAGAAGGAAAGAAACATGATAGAATTCAAGAAAAAACTCATAGCAAAGTACCAAAGTGGAGGAGGAAGAGAGAGGGGAGAATGTGCCTTCTTCAGTGATTCTACGATATGTACGATACTAAAGCAGCAGGTATCGATAGAGACTATAGCGCCAGCCAGTGATAAAGTGTAGCATTAACAGTGTAGCAAGTAAGACAAGTGATTAAGCAATAGAAAAAGACACGAAAGTAACTCTCCAATGTTGCTGGAGGTATACAGGGCCACTGAACATACACCGCCCTGCTATCTTCCACCACATCTCCTCCAAGGTAAGTGTAAATATTTCTTACTTATAAATTACGTACATTGTTTCAGTGTGAATAGTGTTGGTGGCTTCTGCCACCGCCACCACCACTAGTATGTACAACTTCTCTCAAGTGGCCCTTATAAACCCAACTCCACTACCACCAACACTTACTCCTCAAATATGTTATGACATATTTTATTCATTCTACAGTATACATCATGTTTCTATGTTATTAATATTGTTTATTATGTCATATTAGACAAATTGTGATAGAAAAATAAGCCATAGAGATGACATTAGCATCATATTAAAGCATAATAAATTCGGTTCCCTCTTGTCTCCCTCTCCCCTCCTACCTGTCTGCCATACACCAACAAGAGTCTTCAAATAAAGGTAAGCGTGATGTTAAATGTTCATTTATCCATTTTATTAGTGCTTTATATTCATTTGTCATTGTTTTCTGTATGTAAGTCTATATTTAATCTTTAAAAAAAATATTTTTTGTTAATACTTTTGGGTGTCTAAAACGGATTAATTGGATTTCCATTATTTCTAATGGGGAAAATGGTTTTGCCAGTCGTGAATTTTGCCATTCAGCAGACTCTCTGGAACGAATTGTATCACTAATAACTTTTTTTTTTCACCATATCCTACCTTCTACCATACTATATCCCCTTTTTCTCCTGTGTACAAAGAGCTTGAGGACAATAGTAGTCAAAATTATCATCCCCCACCCCCAGAAAAAAAATTTCACTGATTCAACTTTTACATTACTATTGCTATGCTTTTGCTGGTCTTCACATGACTAGACGTCTGCATCACTAACTTACAGATTTAATCAGATTTAACCCTTTGACTGTCGTAACCCCAAATCCTAAAGTGTCTCCTGGTGTCGCAAAAAAAAAAATGAAATGATAGAGAATCTTTTCCCAATGATAATGACACCAAAAGTACAAAATTTGATGGAGAACTTATGGAAATACGCTCTCGCAAAGTTAGCGACCTCAGCGACATTTACGCATCGGCGATTTCGCCCAATTTGAGTCCTATTTTCAGCCAATTCCATTGTTCCAGTCCATCAAACTCATAGCTATTTCTTTAGAAATCCATTTGTTCTATTGACTGAGTACAAGAAACTGCCCATTTACTGATTTCAACTACCCAATAAAGTGGTCAGATATTGGCAATTTGGCCAATTTCATACAAATTAAAAAATATATCAATTTCAAAATAGGGTCTAGAATGAACAATGCAGACATTCCTGGCACTAAAATAACATTTTCTCTGTTCATCAGTCATGTCTCCAGGCCCCTATTATAATACTCTTGCTTTCTATTTTGAATTTTTATTCACACAAAAAAATGGAAGATTTACTGTTATGCAGACTACTGCAATATTGTAATAATTGTATAAATAACGTCAACCCATTCATGACTGCATATCATAATGGCTAGTTGGACATTTATTGGACAATGATGTCATTTGTTTACTCTTGAACATCAGCAAAAAATCGAACATTTCTGCCACTTTGAGCTCCATTTCATAGTAAAACCAATCAAAATCACTTCTGTTTCTATAATATGTTTTCCATACTCTCAAACGAGACCAAGAAAACAAGAATACAACCATAAATACTATACGAAAATACACCTCAAAGTCGGCATTTTAATCCAAATACAGTGGACCCCCGCATAACGATCACCTCCGAATGCGACCAATTATGTAAGTGTATTTATGTAAGTGCGTTTGTACGTGTATGTTTGGGGGTCTAAAATTGACTAATCTACTTCACAATATTCCTTATGGGAACAAATTCGGTCAGTACTCGCACCTGAACATATTTTTGGAGTGAAAAAATATCGTTAACCGGGGGTCCACTGTACACAGTTTTTTTTTTCTCATTATGCACTGAGTGCTGCAGGATTTTCTTTTTATATTGCACACACTAACCACAAAGACCCATTCTCTCACATGTGGGCCTAGCAGCTTTCTCCTGCTTGATTTGAAGCCGCTAGAATTTTTTAGCATATATACGTCAAACACACTGGCACGTAAGACGTATATATAAGACCAAAACAGTCAAAGGGGTAAACTTTTCCAGACAGTTGTATTCTTGAAGTATACATCGTTATATACTAGAACATCACAGAATCCAAAAATTTAGAGACAAATCTATTAGACATGTCTAAAAATTCTTAACTAAAGGTATTTCAACAATAATGACATTGTATTACCAAAAATCTTAGAGGAGGGTGGAGATGGTAGAGTGGTGTTAGGGTGAAGTATGATGTTTTAGTTGAACACAGTGGTAGGGGTGAAGTGGGGCAGAGCAAATGTAAGGTGTTGTGTAAGATGTGATGAGAACGGGAGGGGAACAGAAGAAAATGACAGGGAGGGATGGAAAGGGAAGAGAGATGGACTCTTCTGATTATAATATGGATGTCAATGGGAAAATAGATTACAAGTTCCAAACAATTAACTTGCGAACAATTTTCAGGATATCATTAACCTACTACCTACTAATGAAACAAATTACTTAGTTGAACAAGTAATGCAGAGCATCATAAAATCAATACCCAACAAAATTTAATATACCTTTTAATCCGCCGCCATCAACAGCAACCACTTGTATGGAGTAATCAGGAGTCTTCTCTCTATCCAAGCAACAAACTGCAGTCTTAATAACTCCGGTGTCTGGTTCTATTTCAAAGATAGGTGTAGCTGTATTTTCATCAATGACATTTTTCTCAATGGAATAAGTTAGCTTGGCATTTGTACCCTCATTAGCATCGTCATAATCCTCTGCTGTCATTGTCATAACAACCATTCCTTGAGTTCCATTTTCTGTCACGTTTCCAAAATATACCATCTGTAAACAAAGTAAATATTAGAAAATATCTGAGGCACATAAAATGTTCACTGATTGACTCTTACAAGAAATATGTTTTCTTTTGTAATCATGTTATTACAGTCATGAGTAAACCATTAATACCCATACCTGGGGAAAGAGTGGAGCATTATCGTTGATATCCTTGAGGTTAACTTGTACATCAGCATAGCCCACTAGACCAGTGCCACCTTCATCCTGGGCAAACACAGTAAATCTCCATGTTGGCCGACCCTTAGGATGATCACGGTCGAGGGGCTGCAAGACAAAGATAGTAGTTGCCACTGATTTATAAAATTCAAATTGCTAGAACAAATTACACGTATATAATGGAGAGCAGCAAGAGACTCGAAACTCATCAAAGGTACACACAACAAATTCAATAATTACAATGGTGATGTAAAGTATGCTAACACTAAACAAAAATTCTGGGTATAATAACGTATTTCCTAGGTAGTAGGTTGGTAGACAGCAACCGCCCAGGGAGGTACTACCGTCCTGCCAAGTGAGTGTAAAACGAAAGCCTGTAATTGTTTTACATGATGGTAGGATTGCTAGTGTCCTTTTTTCTGTCTCATAAACATGCAAGATTTCAGGTATGTCTTGCTACTTCTACTTACACTTAGGTCACACTACACATACATGTACAAGCATATATATACACACACCCCTCTGGGTTTTCTGCTATTTTCTTTCTAGTTCTTGTTCTTGTTTATTTCCTCTTATCTCCATGGGGAAGTGGAACAGAATTCTTCCTCTGTAAGCCATGCGTGTTGTAAGAGGCGACTAAAATGCTGGGAGCAAGGGGCTAGTAACCCCTTCTCCTGTATAAATTACTAAATTTAAAAAAAGAAACTTTTGTTTCTCTTTTTGGGCCACCCTGCCTTGGTGGGAAATGTATTTGCATTTACAGGAACAAAACTGTGCTTGTGTTGTCCTGTCTTGAATTAACAATTACTGTATAAATTTTAAAAGTTTCTAAAACCTGTATGACACCATACCTGTTCTTAAAGCCTTTCAACTGTTCCCTTTGTAAAGAAACTCTGGCATGGTAAAGAAATTAGGCATGGTACATTCCACACTGGAATGTACCATGCTTAATTCACATGACAACTCGCCTTTCTAGCCCCATTACAGTCCATCTTTCATCTTAAGATCAGTGTTCAAGTTTAATGAAACACGTTGTCGGTTGTGGAGGCTGCCTATAATGGCTTCAGTGGAGTGATTTCTCTGTGGCTATGCAAGGGTGATCTCAAGCCACAATCCTGTGCCAGTGATGTACAATACCCTCTCTGTCCTTGGCTGCTCTCCATGGGGTGTAGTTTTTTCTGACTTGACCTAGGGAGATTCTTTGGGTTTTTCTTCTTCTGCAAAGACCTAACAAGGTTGGCAGCGCACCAGCCACTCATGTGATGTCACATGGGAAAACTGATGGCTATGCACAAATTATAGAACTGCCTGCTGACCACACAGGCCTTCTCAGTGTTCTAAGTGTTGTTATTTGGACATGTCCATCTTCATCTCACCCAGAATGTTTCTCCTGTGTGGCTATTTGTGACTGCTAATTTGTAGCTACAGAGCAGAGCAAAGCTTGTGGTGGCCTGTCTTCAGTATTTATCACAAATATTTTTAAAGGTTCCAGTGGCTATAGGACTTACTATCTCCTCTTATAAACCATTCCAGTCTACCACTCTGGCATCCTTTGGCAGTTTTTATTCCTTATAGTCATGACCATTTGTGCCACTTGATGGTGTTAGGATAGGAAGTCTTTCTTGTCAATTCTTTTGTATTCCCTTATAATCTTGACTATGGTTCTTTCTTAAGATGACATATCCAATGTTTCTTTATAACTCCTATTGCACAAAGAAATAGATTAGGAGAGCTGGGATCCACATGGAGATGTGCCTGCAAGGCTGGACCTAGTATTTACTGCAAGTATGTCCAACATAGGAGAAATAGAATACAAGATCTTCTTGGGCACCAATGACCATACAGCACTGAGCTTCGATTGCCTTGATATATATATATATAAAGCAGCTCTATACATCATTAGCTCCTTCAGTGTCAGTCTCGTAATATTACTGCTTTGAAGCCAGTGTTGGTCTCATAATATTACCGCGTTGAAGCCAGTGTCGGTCTCGTAATATTACCGCGTTGAAGCCAGTGTCAGTCCCATAATACTATGCCAAAAGTCTAGCGGCTTCAAATCTTGGAGAAGAAAGCTGGTAGGCCTACATGTAAGAGAATGGGTCTGCATGATCAATGTGTGCTGTATACTTTTGATATACCCTCGAAGAATTTCGAGAGTTAATCTACTCTCTGAGCCCAGCCATGGGCCAGGCTTGTCTGGTGCTTGCCTGATCAACCAGGCTGTTGCTGCTGGAGGCCTGCTGCCCCACATATCCATCTCATTTGACAGAATGGAAGACTTATTACGGAAATAGAGGTGATTTTGAAAGGTTTACGACTAAAAGTAGCTTGAAATTGAGCTCAAAGTAGCAGAAATGTTCGATTTTTGACGATGCTCAAGAGTAAACAAATCACAGTCACACGTTCATTACACAACAACTGGTGGGTCTGCACTGATATTATTTATACAATTATTACAATTATGCAGTAGCCTGAATAACAATAAATCATCTACATTTTTGTGTGAAAAAAAAATCAAAATGAAAAAGCAAGCGTAATATAAGAGGGGCCTGGAGATATGACTAATGAACAGAGAAAAATGCTATTTTAGTGCCAGGAATGTCTAGATTGTTTATTCTGGCCCCTATTTTGAAATTGGCCAAATCAGTAATTTCTGATCTTTTTTTTGTGTAGTTGAAATAGGTAAATGGGCAGTTTCTTGTACTCAATAGATAGAATAAAAAGTTCTAGTTTGGTCAAGTGGAGCAAAGGAATTGGCCCAAAATAGGGCTCAAAGTGGGTGAAATTGCTGATGAGTAAATATCATCGAGACCACTAACTTTGTGAGAGCGTAATTCCGTAAGTTCTCCAACAAATTTCAAACTTTTGGTTTCATTACCTTAGGAAAAAGATTCCCTAACATTTAATAAGAATTTTTTTTTTTTAAAGATCTTTAACACCATGAGCAAGTTTGCGAGCAGGGGGTCTCGGCACTCAAAGGGTTAGTAAAGCCTTATATTATGCAGCTCAGTTCTGGTCTTCATACTACAAAATGACTATAATTGAACTGGAGAACATATAGAGAAGGATTACAAAATTAATCTAGTGTATAAGGAGGCTTTCATATGAAAACAGATGGATAGCCCTGAAACCTTCACTTAGAATGATGAGAAACATGACTAAAGTGCCAAATACAAATGGAAGATGAGCATAAATATTGTCTACATAAATGTTACTCTGCTCACACTCCAACAGCACAAAGTCATAAAATCTACTAGTCTCCACTCATTCCACTCTAACACAAAAACAAGAAAATACACACACACACTGCTGTTGGATGTCCAAGCCCCTTTTCATACAAAACCTCCTTAACTTCCTCCTCCAACCTTTCCTAGGACAACCCCTACCCCTCCTTCCCTTTCACTACAGATTTATACACCCTCCAAGTCACCCTACTTTGCTCCATCCTCTCTAAATACCCAAACCACCTCAATATTATTATTTTTAGTGGCCCCACATCTCCCAATCTCCAAACTATAAATTCTCTGCATAATATTCACACCACACATTGCCCTCAGACATGACATCTCTACTGTCTTCAGCCTCCTCCTCTCGGCAACATTTAAAACTCGTGCTTCACACCCATACTTCATCCACAGAAATAACTAAGTTCATACACTGTATAAAAGGCAATAATTAACCATTTATCTGGTACTAGATTTATGTATTTTTGTAACTCAAAAATTATCTAAAGAAAATATTCATAACTACATAACTATTAATAATTAACTTTACAACAAGTTGAACTATTTTATAGCATATTAATATATTTAAAAAACTCTTCTTAACCTTTTCACTGTCAAGGCCCCTGCTCACAAACTTGTTCTCAGTGTTGAAGAATTTAAAAAAAAAAATTGATTTTTTCTTATGAAATGATAGAGAATCTTTTCCAATGGTAATGACACCAAAAGTATGAAATTTGATGGAAAACTTATGGAATCACGCAAAGTTAGTGGTCTCAGCGATATGTACAAATCAGCAATTTCGCCCACTTTGAGCCTTATTTTCGGCCAATTCCATTGTTCCAGTCGACCAAACTCAGAGCTATTTCACTAGAACCCCATTTGTTCTATCGACTGAGTACAAGAAACCACTCATTTACCAATTTCAACTACCCAGTAAAGTGGTCAGAAATTGGCAATTTGACCAATTTCACACAAATTTCAAAGATGCCAAATTCAAAATAGAGTCCAGAATAAACAATGCAGACATTCCTGGCACTAAAATAGCATTTTCTCTGTTCATTAGACATGTCTTGTCCCTTTTATGTTACTCTTGCTTTCCATTTTGAATTTTTATTCGCACAAAAAATAGAAGATTTACTGTTATGCAGACTACTGCATAATTGTAATAATTGTATAAATAATATCAACCCTTCTGTGACTGCGTATCAGACTGGCCAGTTGGACACGTATTGGACAGTGACATTATTTGTTTACTCTTGAACATTAGCAAAAATAAAAGATTTCTGCTACTTTGAGCTCAATTTCAAGAGACTTTTCATCATGAAACCAATCAAAATCATCTCTATTTCTGTAATATACCTTTGAAGAGCTTAGAGAGTTTGACTACTCTCAGAGCCCGGCCATGGGCCAGGCTCATCTTGTGCTTGCCTGGTCAACCAGGCTGTTATTGCTGGAGGCCCACTGCCCCACATATCCATCACAACCTGGTTGATCTGGCATCTGATAAGATACTTGTCCAGTTTCCTCTTGAAGACTTTCTACACTTGTCCCAGCCATGTTTCTGATATCTTCTGGTAAAATGTTGAATAGTCTAGGACCCCGAATGTTGATAGTGTTCCCTTACTGTCCCTACCACACCCCTGCTCCTCACTGGGTTTATTTTACATTTCCTCCCATACCTCTCACTCCAGTATGTTGTTACGACAGCATGCAGATTTGGGAACAGGCCCTCGAGTACTTTCCAGGTACTTTCATGCCACTCTCTCTCCTCTGCTCCAATGAGTACATGTTCAAGACTTAAAGGCACTCCCAGTAATTTAGGTGTTTTATTGGCTCAATGTGAGCTATAAACAATCTCTATTTGTTCCAGCTATAATATTTCTCCTGCTTCGAATGGGGCCATCAGCACTGAGCAATATTCTAAATGAGGGAGCACTAGTGATTTGAAGGGTGTCACCATCAGCATTATTTCCCTTGTTCTGAAAGTTCTCAATACCCACCCAGTCATCTTCCTGGCTGTCATGAATTTGTCTTGTTATGGTCTTTAAAAGAAAGGTCGGTTGACATAATTATTCCCAGGTCTTTTACGTGTTCCTTTTGTTCTATTTGGTGACCCTTTTGAGTTTTGTATATAGTGTTCCTTTTGAGTTCTTCATTCTTTCCATACCTACACAGCTGGAACTTATCACCACTGAACATCATGTTGTTTTCCACTGCCCACTGGAAAACCCTGTTTATGACTTCCTGTACTTTTTCAGTGTCCTCTACTGTAGTGACTTTCATGCTTATTTTAGTGTCATCTGCAAATGATGATACAAAAGTGTGCCAGGTGTTTTTATCTATGTCTGTTATGAGGATGAGATCCAAGAAAACAAGAATACAACCATAAATACCATATGAAAAACACCTCAAAGTTGGCATTTTTAAACCAAAAACACAGTCGGAGTTTTTTTTTCTCATTATGCACTGCGTGCTGCAGGATTTTTTATACTGCATACACTGACCACGCAGACCCATTCTCTCACATGTAAGTCTACCAGCTTTCTCCTGCTAGATTTGAAGCCACTGGAATTTTGGCATATTAATACAGCACCAACACTGACCTGTAAGCCGTACTAATATGACACCAACAGTGAAATGGTTAATTCAATCAACACAAAATGAGTTTACAGGGGAGGAATACCTTTAACCCTTTGACTGTTGCAGGCCCTTTTCTGAAACTGTCATTCTGTCGATAAATTTTGGAGAAAAAAAAAAAAAAAAAAAAAAAATTCTTGTGAAATGATAGAGAATCTTTTCCCAATGGTAATGACACCAAAAGTACGAAATTTGGTAGAAAACTCACGGAATTGCGAAGTTAGTGGTCTCGGGGACATACAAACATCGGCGATTTCGCCGACTTTGAGCCCTGTGTTTGGCCAATTCCGTTGTTCCAGTTGACCAAACTCATAGCTATTTCTTTAGAACTCCATTTTTCCTATCAGTTGAGTACAAGAAACCGCCCATTTACCAATTTGAACTACCAAATGAAGTGGTCAGAAATTGGCAATTTGGCCAATTTCACGCAATTAAAAAAGATGCCAATTTCAAAATAGGGTCCAGAATGAAAAATGTAGACATTTTTGGCACTAAAATAACATATCCTCTGTTCATTAGTCACGTCTCTAGGCCCCTCTTATATTACTACTGCTTTCTATTTTGATTTTTTATTCATACAAAAAAATACAAAATTTACTGTTATGCAGACTACTGCATTATTGCAAAAATGGTATAAATAATATCAGTGCACTAGTGAAAGAATATTAGACTCCCCAATTGATGTGTGTGGTGTGATTTGCTTACTCCTGAACATGAGTAAAAATCGAACATTTCTGCTACTTTGAGCTCAATTTCAAGGTCATTTTCATTGTGAAAGTAATCAAATTCATCTCTTTTCTGTAATATGTTTTCCATTTTATCACCTGAGACCATGAATACGAGAATACGATAAATACTATACGAAAATACACCTTAACCCTTAAACGGTCCAAACGTATATATACGTTCACGCATGTAGGACCCCAAACGTATATATACGTTTTCTTTGTCATTCTTTCAACATTGCCACGATAAGCTTGAGTCACCTAGACATGAGAGAATGGGTGTGCGCACTCACTGTGCACCATATTAAAATAATTGGGGATGCCTGGGTACCATATGCTCTTTTTTCCTTTTAAAAAAGAAGATTTTTTTTTTCTCAAAAAATTTGGGGCGCTACACGCGTGAACGTATATATACATTTGGACCGTTTAAAGGTTAAATTCGGCGTTTTAACAAAAAAAAACAAAAAGTTTTTTTTTTCTCATTACGCACTGCGTGCTTCAGGATTTTTTTATGTGGTGCACACTGACCACACAGACCCATTCTCTCACATATGGGCCTACCAGCTTTCTCCCACTAGATTTAAAGCCGCTAGAATTTACGCGTATAAATACGTCAAACAGTGGCGCGTAAGACGTATATATATGACCAAAACAGTCAAAGGGTTAATGTATTCTAATGTACAGTATTAGGTGGCCATAAACAAAGCCTCTCTCGAGCAGGTGATAAACAAGGAGTTAAAATTTTAGAGGTTGAAATGTTCCAGTGGTGAAATCAACTCTAAGTGGATCCCTATACGACTACTACTGTCTCTCCAGACTGATAAGTCCAATCACTACCCTTTCTTGTACAAGTCCCAACAACTGTCATCCACATCAACACAAGAGTCATAGTCATCTCTCTCAGCCCAGAAGGGACACAGCAAAGCCCCACACATTTTAAGATTACTATGCACCAGCAACCAAAATTTAAGGTAAGAAAAAATTGTTTTACATAACCTTTTTAGCTACTGGTACTGCATTTTTTGAATGCATAAAATTCACTACAGCCAAGTAGGATTACTAGTGTCACATCAACCGCCTCCACACATTTCCATATCAACAAGCAATGACAACTACAATTTATTTTTTTCAACACATCAGCCGCTTCCCACCAAGGCAGGCTGGCCCAAAAAGAAAGAAAAAGCTTTCATCATCCAACCCTTTCACCAACACTCTACATAATCACTGTCTTTGCAGAGTTTAGATGTCCCTCCAAACTGCCAAAATCCTAAACCCCTCCTTTAAAGTGCTGGCATTGTACTTCCTATTTCCAGGACTCAAGTCTGGCTAACAAGTTTCCCAGAATTCCTTCACAAAATATTACCCTGCTCACACTCCAACAGCTCGTCAGGTCCCAAAAAACATTCGTCTCCATTCACTCCTATCTAAGATGCTCAAGAATGCTTGCTTCAAGTCTCAGCCCCTCACCCATAAAATCTCCTTTACTCCCCTCCCTCCTACCTTCTCGAGGATGACCCCTACCCCACCTTCCTTCCTTCCCCTACAGATTTATACCCTCTCCAAGTCATTCTACTTTGTTCCATTTTCTCTAAATGACCAAACTACCTCAACAACCCTTTTTCAGCCCTCTGACTAATACTTTTAGCAACTCCATACCTCTTCCTAATTTCCACACTCCGAATTCTCTGCATAATATTTACACCACACATTACCCTTAGACACGACATCACTGCCTCCAGCCTCCTCCTCACTGCAGCATTTACAACCTATGCATCACACCCATATGAGTGTGTTGGTACCACTTTACTCATGTACATTCCCTTCTTTGCCTCAATGGATAACGTTTTTTGTCTCTACAGATACCTAAATGCACCACTCGCCTTTTTTCCTTCATGGTTAACCTCATCCTTCATACACCCATTCGCTGACAAGTCAACTCCCAGATATCTGAAAACATTCACTTCTTCCATACTCCTTCCCTGCAATGTGATATCCAATTTTTCTTTATGTAAATCGTTTGATACCCTCATCACCTTACTTTTATTTACGTTCACTTTCAACTTTCTACCTCTACACACCCTCCCAAAAGCACAGTATCATCAGCAAAAAGTAACTGTGTCAACACCCATTTTGTATTTGATTCTCCATAATTTAATCCCACCTCTCTCTCCAATACCCTAACACTTACTTCTTTTACAACCCCATCTATAAATATGTTAAACAACCATGGTGACATTACATATCCCTGTCCAAGACCTACTTTTACTGGGAAGTAATCTCCCTCTCTCTTACACACCCAGAGCCCTCACTATCCTCATAAAAACTCTTAACAGCATTTAGCAACTTACTACCTATTCCATACGCTTGCAGCATCTGCCACATTGCTCCCCTATCCACTCTATCATATAAGAACATAAGAAAGAAGGAACACTGCATGCAAGGCAGGTCCATGTCACCCCCTGGCATAGACCAATGACCCACCCCGTCAGGTCACATCCACTTAAGGAAGGAGCACAGCATCAGACCTAGTAGCACAAGCTAGTCAGGTCCAACTCACACCCACACACACCCACTCATGTATTTATCTAATCTATTTTTAAAACTACACGACGTTTTAGCTTCTATGACAGTACTCGGGAGTTTGTTCCACTCATCCACATCCAGTGCTTTCCTATATCCTTCCTGAATCTGAATTCTTCCAACTTGAAGCCATTGCTGCAAGTCCTGTCTTGGCTGGAAATTTTCAGCACGCTACTTACATCCCCTTTATTTATTCCTGTCTTCCATTTATATACCTCAATCACATCATCCTCTAATTCTACACCTTTCTAGAGAGTGCAGATTCAAGGCCCTCAGTCTATCCATATAGGGAAGATTTCTGATACATGAGAACAACTTTGTCATCCTCCTCTGTATGTTTTCCAGTGCATTTATATCCATTCTTTAATGCGGTGACCAGAACTGTGCAGCATAATCTAAATGAGGCCTAACCAAGGATATACAGAGTTGAAGAACAACCTGAGGACTTTTATTATTTACGCTTCTTAATATGAAGCCAAGGATTCTGTTAGCATTATTGCAAACACTAATGCACTGTTGTCTTGGTTTCAGATTACTGCTAACGAGAACTCCTAAATCCTTTTTTGCAATCAGTAATATTAAGATCTACATTATTTAGTTTATATGTGGCGTGGTTATTTTCCTGTCCAACATTTAGAACCTTGCATTTGTCTATATTAAAATGCATCTGCCACTTCTCCGACCACTGCATCAGTCTATTCAAATTATCCTGGAGTGCTCTAATGTCCTCATTAGAATGAATTGGACGGCCTATTTTGGCGTCATAAGCAAATTTGCTAAAGTCGCTATTTATTCCATCGTTTATGTAAACTGTGAAAAACAAGGGGATCAACACTGACCCCTGTGGAACACAGCTTGTGATGTGCCCCTATTCTGATTTCTCCCTATTTATTCAAACTTTCTGAACCTATTTGTCCACCATGCTTTTACACAGGAAAAAATTTCTCCTCCTATTCCATGTGCCTTAAGTTTCCTCAATAGCCTCTGACGTGGAACTCTACTGAAAGCCTTACTGAAGTCCATAAACACAATATCATATTCAATACCATGATCTACCTCTTCAAATGCCTTAGTGAAAAAAGTTAGTAAATTCGTAAGACTGGAACTTCCATACCTTTATCTAGATACTGTTCACATATACGCTTCAATGTAAACATGATCTACA
Organism: Cherax quadricarinatus; assembly: GCF_038502225.1. Taxonomy (NCBI): domain Eukaryota; kingdom Metazoa; phylum Arthropoda; class Malacostraca; order Decapoda; family Parastacidae; genus Cherax; species Cherax quadricarinatus. Next base: position 4,995,269 of record NC_091339.1, read on the forward strand.
CATCCCCTACCCATTTTAAAGACTCACTCTTCATCTGCAATCCTGCTCTCTGTCTTACCTCTAATTCTTTCAATAACCCTACCATACACTTCACCTGGTCTACTCAGTATTTTTTTTTTTTTAACAAGTTGGCCGTCTCCCACCGAGGCAGGGTGACCCAAAAAGAAAGAAAATCCCCAAAAAGAAAATACTTTCATCATCATTCAACACTTTCACCTCACTCATACACAATCACTGTTTTTGCAGAGGAGCCCAAACCCCTCCTTTAAAGTGCAGGCATTGTACTTCCCATTTCCAGTACTCAAGTCTGGCTATATAAAAATAACCAGTTTCCCTGAATCCCTTCACTAAATATTACCCTGCTCACACTCCAACAGCTCGTCAGGTCCCAAATACCATTCGTCTCCATTCACCCCTAACACGCTCACGCATGCTTGCTGGAAGTCCAAGCCCCTCGCCCACAAAACCTCCTTTACCCCCTCCCTCCAACCTTTTCAAGGACGACCCCTACCCCGCCCTCCTTCCCCTACAGATTTATACACTCTCCATGTCATTCTACTTTGATCCATTCTCTCTAAATGACCAAACCACCTCAACAACCCCTCTTCAGCCCTCTGACTAATACTTTTAGTAACTCCACACCTCCTAATTTCCACACTCAGAATTCTCTGCATATTTACACCACACACTGCCCTTAGATAGGACATCTCCACCACCTCCTCGCTGCAGCATTTACAACCCAAGCTTCACACCCATATAAGGGTGTTGGTACCACTATACTTTTATACATTCCCTTCTTTGCCTCCATAGATAATGTTTTTTGTCTCCACATATACCACAATGCACCACTCACCTTTTTTCCTTCATCAATTCTATGGTTAATCTCATCCTTCATACATCCATCCACTGACACATCAACTCCCAAATATCTGAAAACATTCACTTCTTCCATACTCCTCCTCTCCAATTTGATATCCAATTTTTCTTTATCTAAATCATTTGATACCCTCATCACCTTGCTCTTTTCTATGTTCACTTTCAACTTTCTACCTTTACACACACTCCCAAACTCGTCCACTAACTTCTGCAACTTTTCTTTAGAATCTCCCATAAGCACAGTATCATCAGCATAAAGTAACTGTGTCAATTCCCATTTTGTATTTGATTCTCCGTAATTTAATCCCACCCCTCTCCCAAACACCCAAGCATATGTACTTCTTTTACAATCCCATCTATAAATATATTAAACAACCTATAATTTTAACAATCTTTTTTGTCCCCCTTCCCTTTATATAAAGGAACTACAGGTCTCCCTCAACATTTGCGAGGGTTAGGGGATCAAGAGCCTCGCGAATGTTGAAAAATTGCTAATGTTTGGTGCCCCAATATATTGTAGGGAAATATAATACAATACTGCTTCCTTAATTTGTTGAACCATGAACAATCATAAAATACATGAAAATGTCGTAAAATATTGTACTAAATACATACATGTTATGATTTAATAACATGTATGTTATCAAATACAGTGGACCCCCGCATAACGATCACCTCCGAAGGCGACCAATTATGTAAGTGTATTTATGTAAGTGCGTTTGTACGTGTATGTTTGGGGGTCTGAAATGGACTAATCTACTTCACAATATTCCTTATGGGAACAAATTCGGTCAGTACTGGCACCTGAACATACTTCTGGAGTGAAAAAATATCATTAACCGGGGGTCCACTGTACCACTGCCTCAACCAGGGCCTCCACCAGTGCCTCAACCACTGCCGCGCACTGCTCGTATTTTGGTACAATTTCTTTCTTCAATTATATCATGTTTCTCAATTTCTTTACCAAAGGGCTGGCACTATCAAGTTTCTCTGGGCCCATGGTTAATTATGTAGCAGTCACACTCAATCTACAAGCACCAAACACAATGAATTACAGTGGACCCTCAACCAGCGATGGCATCGATTAACGATAAATCTGACTAGCGATACATTTTAACACAAAAATTTTGCCTTGACTAGCGCTTAAAAACCCGACCAGTGCTATTCGTTCCATACGAGACGCATCCACTTTGGCCTGAGTGCGCCTCACTTGTCCCGTGGGTGCTAGTGTTAACAAGCCAGCCACCGTGGTCGCTTCCAAACATACAACTGGAACATTTCATATTATCACAGACTTTGTAGTGATTGCACCTGCAAAATAAGTCACAATGGGCCCCAAGAAAGCTTCTAGTGCCAACCCTACAGCAAAAAGGGTGAGAATTACTATGGAGATGAAGAAAGAGATCATTGCTAAGTATGAAAGTGGAGTGCATGTCTCTGAGCTGGTCAGGTTGTATAATAAACCCCAATCAACCATTGCTATTATTGTGGGCAAGAAAACGGCAATCAAGGAAGCTGTTCTTGCCAAAGATGCAACTACGTTTTCGAAACTGAGATCGCAAGCGGTAGAAGATGTTGAGAGACTCTTATTGGTGTGGATAAACGAGAAACAGATAGCAGGAGATGGCATCTCTCAAGCGATCAAATGTGAAAAGGCTAGGAAGTTGCATGACGATTTAATTAAAAAAATGCCAGCAACTAGTGATGTGAGTGAATTTAAGGCCAGCAAAGGTTGGTTTGAGAGATTTAAGAAGCGTAGTGGCATTCATAGTGGGATAAGGCATAGTGAGGCTGCCAGTTCAAACCACAAGCGGCTGAAAAATATGTGCAGGAATTCAAGGAGTACATAGACAGTGAAGGACTGAAACCTGAACAAGTGTTTAATTGTGACGAAACAGGCCTGTTTTGGAAGAAAATGCCAAGCAGGACCTACATTACTCAGGAGGAAAAGGCACTCGCAGGACATAAGCCTATGAAAGACAGGCTTACTCTGTTGATGTGTGCCAATGCTAGTGGTGATTGCAAAGTGAAGCCTTTATTGGTGTATCACTCTGAAACTCCCAGAGTGTTCAGGAAAAACAATGTCGTCAAGGCTAATTTGTGTGTGCTGTGGAAGGCAAACAGTAAGGCATGGGTCACTAGGGACTTTTTCTATGACTGGTTACACCATGCATTTGCCCCCAATGTGAAAAATTACCTAATTGAAAAGAAATTAGACCTTAAGTGCCTCCTGGTATTAGACAATGCTCCTGGTCATCCTTCAGACTTGGCAGAGCGACTTTCTAGGGACATGAGCTTCATTAAGGTGAAGTTTTTGCCTCCTAATACGACTCCTCTCCTGCAGCCCATGGACCAGCAGGTCATTTCCAACTTCAAGAAACTGTACACAAAAGCTATGTTTGAATGGTGCTTTGTAGTGACCTCAGAAACTCAACTGACTCTTAGAGAGTTTTGGAAAGATCATTTTACCATCCTCAATTGTGTAAACATTATAGGTAAGGCTTGGGAGGAAGTGACTAAGAGGACCTTGAACTCTGCTTGGAAAAAACTGTGGCCAGAATGTGTAGACAAAAGGGATTGTGAAGGGTTTGAGGCTAACCCTGAGAATCCTATGCCAGTTGAGGAATCCATTGTGGCATTGGGGAAGTCCTTGGGGTTGGAGGTTAGTGGGGAGGATGTGGAAGAGCTGGTGGAGGAGGACAATGAAGAACTAACCACTGATGAGCTGCTAGATCATCTTGAACAGCAAGAGGGCAGACCTGAGGAAACTGCTTCGGAGGAGGGGATAGAGAAATTGAAGAAGTTGCCTACTTCTAAGATTAAGGAAATGTGTGCAAAGTGGCTTGAAGTACAAACCTTTTTTGATGAAAATCACCCTGACACAGCTACTGCAAGCTGTACACTGACAATGTTGTGAACCACTTTAGGAAAGTCATAAAGGAACGAGAGGTACAGGTATCTATGGACAGATATGTTGTGCGACAGAAGTCCAGTGACTCTGAAGCTGGTCCTAGTGGCATTAAAAGAATAAGGGAAGTAACCCCAGAAAAAGACTTGCTACCTCAAGTGCTAATGGAAGGGGATTCCCCTTCTAAACACTAAGAAGATCAACGGTCTCCCCTCCTCCCATCCCATCAATCATCACCGGATCTTCAATAAAGGCAAGTATCATGTAACTGTGCATGTCTTCTTCAGTTTGTGTGTATTAAAATTAATATTTCATGTGGTAAATTTTTTTTTTCAATACTTTGGGGTGTCTTGCACGGATTAATTTGATTTCCATTATTTCTTATGGGGAAAATTAACTTGACTAACGATTATTTCGATTAACGATGAGCTCTCAGGAACGGATTAATATCGCTGGTTGAGGGTCCACTGTATTGTGAAATGTTTGGAAGAGTGTGGAGACTAATGCTCACTCCAGCATACACAAAGCCACACTGACTGACAATGCCTCAACCACTTCTTCCACCCTCGTATTTTTGTACAATTTCCTTCTTCAATTCTATCATGTTATTATTATTATTATTAATACGATAGAATTGAAGAAGGAAATAGTACAAAAATATGAGGATTGAAGGAGTGGTGGAAGAAGTGGTTGATGCACCGTCAGTCAGTGTGGCTTTGTTTATGCTGGAGTGAGCACTAGTCTCCACTCTCTTCCAAACATTTCACAATAATTCATTGTGTTTGGTGCTTGTAGATTGAGTGTGACTGGAGTGGTAGAGGCATTGGTAGAGGCAGTGGTTGAGGCAGTGGTTGAGGCAGTGGTTGAGGCAGTGGTTGAGGCAGTGGTAGAGACAATGGTTGAGGCAGTGGTAGAGGCAGTGGTAGAGGCAGTGGTTGAGGCAGTGGTTGAGGGAGTGGTTTTTAATAACATCATATTAATAATCCTAGGTAGTAGGTTGGTAGACAGCAACCGCCCAAGGAGGTACTACCGTCCTGCCAAGTGATTGTAAAACGAAAGCCTGTAATTGTTTTACATGATGGTAGGATTGCTGGTGTCTTTTGTCTATCTCATAAATATGCAAGATTACAGGTACGTCTTGCTACTTCTACTTACACTTAGGTCACACTACACATATGTGTACAAGCATATATATACACACCCCTCTGTGTTTTCTTCTATTTTCTTTCTAATTCTTGTTCTTGTTTATTTCCTCTTATCTCCATGGGGAAGTGGAACAGAATTCTTCCTCTGTAAGCCATGCGTGTCGTAAGAGGCAACTAAAATGCCGGGGGCAAGGGGCTAGTAACTCCTTCTCTTGTATATATTACTAAATTTAAAAGGAGAAACTTTAGTTTTTTCTTTTGGGCCACCCCACCTCAGTGGGATACAGCTGGTACGTTGAAAGAAAGAAGTTATTAATAATAATAATAATACATGTTATTAATAATAACATGTATTATGTATTATTATTAATAACATATATCTTATTAAATAACACTGCCTCAACCGCTGCCTCAACCGCTGCCTCAACCGCTGCCTCAACCACTGCCTCAACCACTGCCTCAACTGCTGCCTCAACCACTGCCTCAACTGCTGCCTCAACCACTCCAGTCACACTCAATCTACAAGCACCAAACACAATGAATTATTGTGAAATGTTTGGAAGTGTGTGGAGACTAATGCTCACCCCAGCATAAACAAAGCCACACTGACTGACGATGCCTCAACCACTTCTTCCACCACTCCTTCAACCCTCGTATTTTTGTACAATTTCCTTCAATGCTATCGTATTATTATTATTATTAGTAGTAGTAGCAGAAATGTTTGATTCTTTGCCGTGTTCAAGAGTAAACATATGATGTCACCGTCCAATACCTGTCCGAATAGCAATTCCAATATTCAGTCATGAATGGGTTGACATTATTTATATTGTAGTTTAATAGCAAATAATGAACAAACAAAACACTAACTACACTGAGTGGTGGGAGGGCAGGCTGCCAGTTTTGGGGGTCGGAGGGAGGGTAGGAGGGACTCCCAGCTGGTGGGAAACCTAAATATGATTTGGCAGCTGGGAATTTGGTGGTTGGGAATTCGCGAATGTGTGAAGCCCGCGAATGTTGAGGGAGACCTGTATACATGCTCTCTGCCAATCCCTAGGTACCTTCTCCACTTTCACACATTTATTAAACAAAAATACCAACCACTCCAACACTATATTCCCCCCCCTACCCCCTGCTTTTAACATTTCTGTCATGAACCCATCAGTTCCAGCTGATTTATCCCCTTTCATGCTACATAATGCCTCATGCACCTCCCCCACACTCACATCCTGCTCTTCTTCACTCCTAAAACATGGTATACCTCTCTGGCCAATGCATTAAATTACCACCTCCCTTTTTTTGTCAACATTTAAAAGTTCCTGAAAATATTCCCACCATCTACCCAATACCTCTATTTCCCCATCTACTAACTCCCTTACTCTGTTTCTAGCTGACAAATCCATTCGTTCCCTAGGCTTTCTTAACTTGTTTAACTCACTCCAAAATTTTTTCTTATTTTCATTAAAATTTCTTGACAGTGCCTCTCCCACTCTATCATCTGCTCCCCTTTTGCACACTCTCACCACTCTTCACCTTTCCTTTGCTCTCCATATACTCTGCTCTTCTTATAACACTTCTGCTTTGTAAAAACCTCTCATAAGCTATCTTTTTCTCTTTTATCACACCTTTTACTTCATCATTCCACCAATTACTCCTCTTTCCTCCTGCACCCATCCTCCTATAACCACAAACTTCTGCCCCACATTTTAATACTGTATTTTTAAAACTATTCCAACCCTCTTCAACCCCCCAACTACTCATACTTGCACTAGCCCACCTTTCTGCCAATAGTTGATTATATCTCACCCTAACTTCCTCCTCCCTTAGTTTATACACTTTCACCCCTCTCTTACTTGTTGCCATTTTCCTTATGTTCCATCTACCTCTTACTCTAACTGTAGCTACAACTAAATAATGATCCGATGTATCAGTTACCCCTCTATAAACATGTACATCCTGAAGCCTACCCATCAACCTTTTATCCATCAATACATAATCTAACTACTTTCATTATGTGCTATATCATAGCTTTATAGATACTACATTAATTTTATTATTTTATTGTTATCACACTAGCCGATTCCCACCAAGGCAGGGTGGCCCGAAAAAGAAAAACTTTCACCATCATTCACTCCATCACTGTCTTGCCAGAAGGGTGCTTTACGCTACAGTTTTTAAACTGCAACATTAACACCCCTCCCTCAGAGTGCAGGCACTGTACTTCCCATCTCCAGGACTCAAGTCCGGCCTGCCGGTTTCCCTGAACCCCTTCATAAATGTTACTTTGCTCACACTCCAACAGCACGTCAAGTATTAAAAACCATTTGTCTCCATTCACTCCTATCAAACACGCTCACGCATGCCTGCTGGAAGTCCAAGCCCCTCGCACACAAAACCTCCTTTACCCCCTCCCTCCAACCTTTCCTAGGCCGACCCCTACCCCGCCTTCCTTCCACTACAGACTGATACACTCTTGAAGTCATTCTGTTTCGCTCCATTCTCTCTACATGTCCGAACCACCTCAACAACCCTTCCTCAGCCCTCTGGACAACAGTTTTGGTAATCCTGCACCTCCTCCTAACTTCCAAACTACGAATTCTCTGCATTATATTCACACCACACATTGCCCTCAGACATGACATCTCCACTGCCTCCAGCCTTCTCCTCGCTGCAACATTCATCACCCATGCTTCACACCCGTATAAGAGCATTGGTAAAACTATACTCTCATACATTCCCCTCTTTTCCTCCAAGGACAAAGTTCTTTGTCTCCACAGACTCCTAAGTGCACCACTCACCCTTTTCCCCTCATCAATTCTATGATTCACCTCATCTTTCATAGACCCATCCGCTGACATGTTCACTCCCAAATATCTGAATACATTCACCTCCTCCATACTCTCTCCCTCCAATCTGATATCCAATCTTTCATCACCTAATCTTTTTGTTATCCTCATAACCTTACTCTTTCCTGTATTCACCTTTAATTTTCTTCTTTTGCACACCCTACCAAATTCATCCACCAATCTCTGCAACTTCTCCTCAGAATCTCCCAAGAGCACAGTGTCATCAGCAAAGAGCAACTGTGACAACTCCCACTTTTTGTGTGATTCTTTATCTTTTAACTCCACACCTCTTGCCAAGATCCTCGCATTTACTTCTCTTACAACCCCATCTATAAATATATTAAACAACCACGGTGACATCACACATCCTTGTCTAAGGCCTACTTTTACTGGGAAATAATTTCCCTCTTTCCTACATACTCTAACTTGAGCCTCACTATCCTCGTAAAAACTCTTCACTGCTTTCAGTAACCTACCTCCTACACCATACACCTGCAACATCTGCCACATTGCCCCCCTATCCACCCTGTCATACGCCTTTTCCAAATCCATAAATGCCACAAAGACCTCTTTAGCCTTATCTAAATACTGTTCACTTATATGTTTCACTGTAAACACCTGGTCCACACACCCCCTACCTTTCCTAAAGCCTCCTTGTTCATCTGCTATCCTATTCTCCGTCTTACTCTTAATTCTTTCAATAATAACTCTACCATACACTTTACCAGGTATACTCAACAGACTTATCCCCCTATAATTTTTGCACTCTCTTTTATCCCCTTTGCCTTTATACAAAGGAACTATGCATGCTCTCTGCCAATCCCTAGGTACCTTACCCTCTTCCATACATTTATTAAATAATTGCACCAACCACTCCAAAACTATATCCCCACCTGCTTTTAACATTTCTATCTTTATCCCATCAATCCCGGCTGCCTTACCCCCTTTCATTTTACCTACTGCCTCACGAACTTCCCCCACACTCACAACTGGCTCTTCCTCACTCCTACAAGATGTTATTCCTCTATGCCCTATACACGAAATCACAGCTTCCCTATCTTCATCAACATTTAACAATTCCTCAAAATATTCCCTCCATCTTCCCAATACCTCTAACTCTCCATTTAATAACTCTCCTCTCCTATTTTTAACTGACAAATCCATTTGTTCTCTAGGCTTCCTTAACTTGTTAATCTCACTCCAAAACTTTTTCTTATTTTCAACAAAATTTGTTGATAACATCTCACCCACTCTCTCATTTGCTCTCTTTTTACATTGCTTCACCACTCTCTTAACCTCTCTCTTTTTCTCCATATACTCTTCCCTCCTTGCATCACTTCTACTTTGTAAAAACTTCTCATATGCTAACTTTTTCTCCCTTACTACTCTCTTTACATCATCATTCCACCAATCGCTCCTCTTCCCTCCCGCACCCACTTTCCTGTAACCACAAACTTCTGCTGAACACTCTAACACTACATTTTTAAACCTACCCTATACCTCTTCGACCCCATTGCCTATGCTCTCATTAGCCCATCTATCCTCCAATAGCTGTTTATATCTTACCCTAACTGCCTCCTCTTTTAGTTTATAAACCTTCACCTCTCTCTTCCCTGATGCTTCTATTCTTCTTGTATCCCATCTACCTTTTACTCTCAGTGTAGCTACAACTAGAAAGTGATCTGATATATCTGTGGCCCCTCTATAAACATGTACATCCTGAAGTCTACTCAACAGTCTTTTATCTGCCAATACATAATCCAACAAACTACTGTCATTTCGCCCTACATCATATCTTGTATACTTATTTATCCTCTTTTTCTTAAAATATGTATTACCTATAACTAAACCCCTTTCTATACAAAGTTCAATCAAAGGGCTCCCATTATCATTTACACCTGGCACCCCAAACTTACCTACCACACCCTCTCTAAAAGTTTCTCCTACTTTAGCATTCAGGTCCCCTACCACAATTACTCTCTCACTTGGTTCAAAGGCTCCTATACATTCACTTAACATCTCCCAAAATCTCTCTCTCTCCTCTGCATTCCTCTCTTCTCCAGGTGCATACACGCTTATTATGACCCACTTCTCGCGTCCAACCTTTACTTTAATCCACATAATTCTTGAATTTACACATTCATATTCTCTTTTCTCCTTCCATAACTGATCATTCAACATTACTGCTACCCCTTCCTTTGCTCTAACATTAATAAATACATTATATACACATTAATTTCTGGCTTATTTAAATCTATAAGCCCTTGAGAGATTCTGAAGAGAAGTTGCAGAGATTGGTTGACGAGTTTGGTAGGGTATGTAAAAAAAAGAAATTAAAAGTGAATATAGGAAAGACTAAGGGGATGAGGATAACAAAAAAAATTAAGTAATGGAAGATTGGATATCAGACTGGAGGGAGAGAGTATGGAGGAAGTGAATGTATTCAAATATTTGGAAGTGGACGTCTCAGCAGATGGGTTTATGAAAGATGAGGTGAATCATAGAATTGACGAGAGAAAATAAGTGAGTGGTACACTGAGGAATCTGTGAACACAAAGAACTTTATCCATGAAAGCAAAGACAGGAATAAATAAGAGTATAGTTATACCAACGCTCTTGTATGGGTATGAGGCATGGTTTGTGAATGTTGCAACAAGAGGAAGGTTGGAGGTAATGGAAATGTCATGTTTGAGGGCAATGTGTGGTGTAAATACAGTGGACCCCCAGATTAAGTCATCATCGGAATAAATAATATTTGAAATAAGTAACGTTTTTTCGTCAAAATATTGGCTTGGTGATAGTCACTGAACTCGGAGTAAGTCATTCATCCAGAACATGTCCATGCGGCCTGAGCGGCCCTGACGCTCCATGTACAGCCAGTGTGCCATTGTTTACCAGCAAGTGAGGACAATCCCACACGTTCATACGATACATTTTGTATTATTCCATTTTTTAGTGCTTGTAACTGCTAAATAAGCCACCATGGGCCCAAAAAAAGCTTTTAGTGCCAGCCCTTTGGTAAAGAGGGTGAGAAGCACTATAGAATCCATGAAAGATATCATTGCAAAATATGAAAGTGGAGTGCATGTCGCCAAGCTTGCCAGGTTGCATAACAAACCCCATACAACCATCGCTTCTATCCTGGCCAAGAAAAAGGAAATTAAGGAAGCTGTTGTTGCGAAAGGTGCAAATATGTTTATAGAACAGAGATCGCAAATACTGGAAGATGTGGAGATTTTGTTGTTGGTGTGGGTCAACAAGAAACAATTATCAGGAAATAGTGTGATGCAAGTCAATAATATGTGAAAAGGCAAGGCAGTTGCATGATGATCTCGTAAAGAAAATGCCTGGATATAGTGCTGATATTGGTGAATTTAAGGAGAGCAAAGGCTGGTGTGAGAGATTTAAGAATTGTAGTGACATACACAGTGTGATAAGGCATGGTGAGGCTGCCACTTCTGACAAAAAAAGCAGCTGAAAAATATGTTCAGGACTTCAAGGGGTACATAGAGGCTGAAAAAATCAAACCCCAACAAGTGTTCAATTGTGACGAAACAGGCCTCTTTTGGAAGAAAATGCCAAAGAGGACCTACATTACTCAGGAGGAAAAGGCACTCCCAAGACACAAGCCTATGAAAGACAGGCTAACTCTTATATTTGTAATAATGCTAGTGGGGATTTCAAAGTGAAGCCTTTACTGGTGTATCACTGAAAACCCCAGTGTTCAAGAAAAACAGTGTCGTCAAGAGTAAATTGTGTGTGATGTGGTAGGCAAACAGTAAGGCATGGGTCACAAGGGACATTTTTCTTGATTGGTTCCATGATGTGTTTGGCCCCAGTGTGAAAAAATACCTCCTGGAAAATAAACTGGAACTCAAGTGCCTCCTGGTAATGGACAATGCTCCTGCTCATCCTCCAGACTTGGAAGAGCAAATGGTGCAGGAGTTTCACTTCATCAAAGTGAAGTTCTTGCCTGCTAATACCCATGGACCAGCAGACCATTTCAAATTTCAAAAAACTGTACACCAAAGCAGTGCTTTGAAGTGACCTCAGACACTGAATTGACCCTAAGAGAGTTCTGGAAAGATCACTTTAGTATCCTCAGTTGCATAAACCTTATAGGTAAGGCTTGGGAGGGAGTGACTTACAGGACTTTGAACTCTGCCTGGAGAAAATTGTGGCCACATGTACAAGAGAGGGATTTTGAAGGGTTTGTTGCTGACCCTGAGGAGCCTATGCCAGTTGTGGAATCTACTGTGGCATTGGGAAATTCCATGGAGTTGGATGTGAGTTTGGAGGATGTGGAAGAGTTGGTGGAGGACGACGATGAAGAGCTAATCACTACAGAGCTGCAAGACCTTCATCTGCAACACCAATAGACCACAGCTCAGGAAATTGGTTTAGAGAAGGAGGAACAGAGATGGAAGAAGGTGCCTTCTTCAAAGATTAAGGACATTTGTACAACATGGACAAAGGTGCTAACATTTATGGATGAACAGGCCGTGTTGGCATGGACAAAGGTGCTAACATTTATGGATGAACAGGCCGTGTTGGCAACATGTACAAGGACAATGTTGCGTCCCATTTCAGGGAAGTTTTAAGGGTGAACTAATCGTATGAACACATGCTCCATTGTTTACCGTCGGATTTCCTCCAGTTTTGGTGCACAAGACAAAGTGTTTTCACTCCTTCCTGAAAATATTTATCAAAAATATACCTCAAACAACAACTGAAAAATGACTGATTTACTGAAGATGCCATTCACCCCCGAATCATTTCTATATGGGACAACGTAAGGTTGTTTGGACACTTGGTGCCGAGAGAACAATGCTAATACGAATTTCTAATATTCTAATATCCTCTAAATGTCTTATCTTTATTTCACAAAAAAATAAAGTTTGTTAGTACTTGGAATGTTGCAAAAAATCTGCCCTTTACTCCAACATAACTCCCAAAGTATTTGGAATATTTCCAAAGTTATTTCATTAGAATATAGAGAAATCATTATTCTACAATTTCTGTGAATATTATTCCATTTAATTAAGTAATAATGTCGGAAAATGTCGGCATAAATGAATAAGTTACTTCTGAGATATTGGCCTGGAGCGCCGGCCGGCCCGCCGTCTCAAAAAAAAAAAAAAAAAATCGCGAAAATCGCGTTTGTTTGGGTGTATTTCTTAGTAAACTGGTGTTCTAGTGCAGTTATCCTCTTCAACACACCATTTTCTATCATTGAAGACCAAGTCATACAACAAGAAGTCGAGGGGTAACAATTTTATATTGAATATTACTGGTGGATTCTCGCCATATTATGGCCTATTTTATTCAGTCTAGAGTATATAACATGTTTGTATGTTATTTATAGTGTTTATTATATCATATTAGATCAATTCTGATAGATAAATAAGCCGTCGAGTTGATATATAAGCTGATATAAGCATAATAATGAAGTGATTTCTCCTGGCACTCTCTGGAGTCGAGCATTCCCATATGGTGCCTGGTTGGCTCTAAGTCTACGGATAAGCTCCGCCTACTGTTTTATGATGCAAAATAGTTGGTTTTTATACTAGAAAGAATAATGCAAGAAAAAGCGATAAAAAACAAGGAAAAAATTCCAAAAAATATATGGGCCATGAGCAGACGCGCTACCCATATCGCTGTCACCTTACCTGATATAAATGACTATAATTTCTTGTAGAAACATCGTAGAACATTGATTCTTGTACCATTGTGTTGCCAAAGAGTTAAGCTATTTTTCTATATGAATAACTCAATTTCCATAATTTTTCGATTGGAGAGCGCGCGAATAATCAAATATTGCACCCTTAAAGAAATGCCAGAAACAGACCTCTTTGGAACACTTTTTTTGAGCGACAGGGGTCCAGAGATTCTCAAGCTGGTCCTAGTGGCATTAAAAAACAAAGAAGGGAAGTAACTCCAGAAAAGGACTTGGTACCTGAAGTCCTTATGGATGGGGATTTCCCTTCCAAACAATAGTACACCTCCAATCTCTCCCCCCCTCCCATCTCATCGCTCATCAATAAGTCTTCAATAAAGGTACGTGTCGTTTTAGTAATGTTTTATTCTGCATGTCTCATTGTTTCCTGTGTAGAGAAATGTATATTTCATGTAAAAAAAATATTTTTTTTTAATACTTTTGGGTGTCGGGAATGGATTAATCGTATTTCCATTATTTCTTATGGGGAAAATTAATTCGGAATTAAGTGGGTCGAGTCACTCTCTCTGGAACAGATTAATTACTTAATTCGGGGGTCCACTGTATAATGCATCGAAACCGTAGATTAGAAGGAGGTGCGGGATTACCACAACTATTATCCAGAGGGCTGAGGAGGGGTTACTGAGATGGTTTGGACATGAAGAGAGGATGGAACAATATAGAATGACTTCGAGAGTGTATAAATCTGTAGTGGAGGGATGGCGGGTAGGGGTTGGCCTAGGAAAGGTTGGAAGGAGGGAGTAAAAGAGATTTTGTGTGCGAGTGGCTTGGGCTTCCAGCAAGCGTGCGTGAGTGTGTTAGTAGCAAATGGAGACAAATGGTTTTTAGGACTTGACGTGCTCTTAGAGCATAAGCATGGTAACATTTATGAAGGGATTCAGGGAAACTGGCAGGCCAGACTTGATTCCTGAAAATGGGAAGTACAGTGCTGGCACTCTGAAGGAGGGGTATTAACCCTTTCAGGGTTTCGGACGTACTAGTGTGGCTTACGCACCAGGGTTTTTGACGCACTAGTACGCCTAAATTCTAGTGCCCTCAAATCTAGTGAGAGAAAGCTGGTAGGCCTACATATGAAAGAATGGGTCTATGTGGTCAGTGTGTGCAGTACAAAAAAAATCCTTCAGCACACAGTACGTAATGAGAAAAAAAAAACTTTGACCGTGTTTTTGGATTAAAACAGCAAATTTGCCCTGTATTTTCGTATGGTATTTATTGTTGTATTCTAGTTTTCCTGGTCTTATTTGATAGAATAGAAGACATATTACAGAAATTGAGATGATTTTGACTGGTTTTACAATGAAAAGTACCTTGAAATTGAGCTCAAAGTAGCAGAAATGTTTGATTTTTACCAAAGTTCAAAAGTAAACAAATCATGCTACACGTCCAATACACATCAACTGGCGAGTCTAATATTCTTTCACAAGTGCGCTGATATTATTTATACCATTTCTACACTAATGCAGTAGTCTGCATAACAGTAAATCTTCTATTTTTTGTGAGAATAAAAATTCAAAGTGGAAAGCAAAAGAATGTAAGAGGGGTGTGGGGATGTGACTAATGAATAGAGGATATGCTATTTTAGTGCCAGGATTGTCTTTCTTGTTTATTCTGGACCCTATTCGGAAATTGGCATCTTTTGAAATTTGTGTGAAATTGGTAAAATTGCTAAATTCTGACCACTTTATTGGATAGTTGAGATTAGTAAATGGGTGGTTTCTTGTACTCATTCAATAGAAAAAAATGGAGTTCTAGCGAAATAGCTATGATTTTTTTCGACTAGTACACTGGAATTGGCCAAAAATAGGGCTCAAAGTGGGCAAAATCGCTGATGCATAAACATTGTCGAGACCACTAACTTGGGAAGAGCATAATTCCATAAGTTTTCCATCAAATTTCATACTTTTGGTGTCATTATGATCGGGAAAAAATTCTCTATCTTTTCTTAAGAAAAAAAAATTATTTTTTTTTTTTTTGAAAATTTGGCGACCCTGAGTACAAGTCTTGGAGAGGGCCTGGCGACCCTGAAAGGGTTAATGTTGCAGTTTTAAAACTGTAGTGTAAGCATGCCTATGCCTTAGTGGGAAACAGCCAATGTGTTAATAAAAAAATAAAAAATAAACCCTTGAATTGACACATTTCCTAGATTAAATTTAAACCGTTTCTTAATTTTTTAGGAGTCTCCAGTTGAACCATTTCTTTTTGTAAAGTCTTCTATTTCCCTATTTTGAAATAAACTGATCAATACTATGTATGCACATTTTACATAACTTGTCATATATCATGTTTATGTCTGCCTATTGTAGTACAGTAGACCCTCATATTACATGGTAGTTATGTTCCTGAAAATGTTGTCTTAGATAAATCCATGTTATATAAACTGAAGAACTTAGGGAAAAAATAGGGTTACATTCCTGGGGCCCCCCCAAATGCCAAACAATTTTTTTTTTTAGATATCCAGATCTTGTTAGGTAAGACACACATGCAACAGTTAGGTATCTTTTTTTCGAAACGTTTCGCCTACACAGTAGGCTTTTTCAGTCGAGTACAGAAAAGTTGATAGAAGCAGAAGAGATGTGAAGACGATGTAATCAGTCCATCACCCTTGAAGTTTTGAGGTGGTCAGTCCCTCAGTCTGAAGAAGAGTATTGTTCCATAGTCTGAAACAATATAGAGTTGAAGTGACAGGATGGAGCCCTATATACTGCCAGGAGGCGAGATGTAGGCCACTAGTAGAGGTAAGAATGTAGTCATTGGGAGGTCACGTCCCTCTCAAATCCAGCCATTCTCACTAGTAGAAGTTGTCCAAGTTGTTTTCTGTTCTGTACCAAGATACCATTGTGTTGCAGATCCAGATCTTACAAAAATAAAAATGATAATGTTGTTTTTGTTGCTTAAGACTACAAATAAAACAGAAATAATATTATTTACCTTAAATTGTGGTTGTTGGTGTATGTCAGTGATTGTGAAGAGAGTGGAGATGCATGGTGTGGCCCTACTAGGCTAAGGTGAATAACTGTTGGTTGTCAGCAGAAGTGGATGGTTGAGGTTCTGGTACTAAAGCTGATAGTTGTACTGGAATGTGCATAAATTCTGTAATGGATCTCTGGCTTCTTTTACCCTACAGTACATTATACATTATTCCAGAAGCTTGGTACTGCCAGGTTGGGGTCAGAGTCCACTGATGCAACTAGTTTTATCATCACTTTTCTTGTCTAGTTACACTTGGTTGTATTATGTATTTGGAGAGGTCACATCCAGCAAAGCTTCTGGATGAGTACAGAAATTATCAAAAACGAAGAGAGTCTTGAATGCAAGGTTTTTGCTGTGCAGGTAAACTTGACCTCAGGAATAGTGTGATGCTTAAACCAGTCAATAAATATTTCCTCTGTCATCCATGTTGACTGGTTTGACCTCCAAATTACTGGTAAGGTGTTTTTACCTACACCTTTCAAAGCACGAGGATTCTTAGAGCAGTAAATAACCATGGGCTTACACTTGAAATAACCTGATGCATTACTGCAAAGGAGCAAGGTGAAGTGATCCTTCACTGTCTTGAAGCCCAGTGCAGCCCCGCAGAGACAGTGATCTCACTCACAGCCAGGCGGCAGCCTGAGCTGGGGAAATACCTCACGGGCGGCGCTCCAAATTTTTTCCCCTCCCATAAACGGAACCACATTAATTTTACAAAGTACTGTATAAAATTATGCTGCAATTTCTCAATAGTGTAATAACCAAAAGATGCTAAATAAATCTGTGTAATATGGGGGTCTGTGTTTATTCCAGTTTCTTTAAAATACTGTTAAAGATCTACCTACTTTCCTTTCTTATAATCTAGCTATTCTTTTCTGCTGTACAGGTTTGCAGTGTAGGTGCTGTGTGCTGATTACAATTCTGAGATATAGGTGATGAGTACCAAGTACATGCAAAACAATGTAGCACTAAAGTATCAAAGAAATATCAGGATTTATATAATTTCTTGCCATTATCAAATATTTTAATTCCTACACTCTTTCTCTCCAGCCTAATGTGTTGATTTTGGAGTGAAGAGAAATATCAATCTCGCACTACAAATGTAATGACTAACGAGTAGTTTCAAACTTGTTTAAAATAAATACCAAACTAGAAATACAATATCTCTGATATTTCACAGGTTTGCAAGTATACAAGAGAGATGACTGACCTTCCTCACAAAAATTTCTCCTGATGTACGATTGACCTCAAACTGAGACTGATCGGGGTTGTCCATATATATACCCTGGCCTGTTAAGAAGTAAACAATATCCTGTATACGGTCGCGGTCACCATCTGTGGCTGTAACCTGTTAAAACATGATATTAGTATTAGTAATCATTACAACACAAACCAACCTTTATTATGCAAAATTTTTTAATAATTATTATAATGAAAAGAAATTATTACACCAGATATCTTACAACAGCTTCAATATTTATTATAATTATCGAATTTTAATAAAGATCTATCTAGCATATTCATACTTTTTCACATATATGAACACAGTGAATTAAAAGTGAGGCAAAAAAATCTTGAACAAAATAAAATATTGTAAAGTAAAAACAATGCTGAACTGCAGATATTGCACATGCACATGTAAACTACATCTAACATGAATTAGGCTATTTTCATGCATTTATGTTGGGCCATGGGAGTAATTTTATGCAGTAACTGACAGCATTCACACTATCAGAGATATTAATAAAGCTAAAAGTAAACCACTTTCCATCACGTTATGAGTACTGAAATAAGTTGGCACATAATGCTGCTACACGAAGCATAAAATAAACCACTTCACATAACATGAATATTAGTAATGATTAACAAATATATCAGCAACTTGAAGTAACTTATTGGCCAGTCTTACACTAGTCCTCTTAGTGTGAATGACTGATAAGTCATTAAGTAATCACCCACCATCTAACATTAACTGACAATTTTAGACTATTTTCTGACAACAATTAAGGTCTAAGTATTACTGTGCTTGACAAAATATATTTATTTTGTTGGCTCATTATATAATGAATACTGATAGTTCTGATAAGAATAGGTGATGCAAGATTTTATTCTACAGTATTTTTATAAACACAGGCAGGCCACAAGTTTTTTGTATGATATATGCCAAGCAGTTTCAAAAAACAATTAAAAACCTACTGCATTATTCTCAAGAAAGCACTTGGCAAAAACAGTCAATTAGATTATCAATCCTTGAGTTACTTTTTTTTTTTTGGGGGGGGGAAATATTCAAATAATCCCAAGTAAGCAAAGCAACTTAACTGAGTTTATCTTCACTTCTATGTTGCTAATGTTACAATATGAATTCACAATTAATAATAACGGCAAAACTAAATATGCACTGCATAATAGAATTCTTCAGACCAAACTGTGCTTGACATAAAGTCTATTGTTAACCAATTAAAGCTTTAGTAATACAAACAAGAAAAATTTAAAGTTCTCCACATAATATTTTATACATGTGACTGGTTTGGAGTGTTTTTCTACCCCTCACAGCCTGGCCTGGAGCCAGGCTTTTATATAATGAAAAAGTAGTGGAAGTAAACTTTGATAGTTATTTAAAGCTTTATTTTAAACTTTCATAAAAAAAACATTAATAAATGCACAACACTTACACTTGTTGCCAAGCAGAAAGAGTACTATACAGCAACGATCACAAAGTAATAATCAAGCCTAGAAACACAAATAGTAACCAGCCTTATATCGTTTATACAATGAATACGTGCCATCCCTGCTTTCTGATATTTTCCTTTCCCACCACCCAACAAAAATAAAAAAAAAAAAAAAGGAAAAAATGTCTACCTTGAGTAGTGGTATAGGCAAACCGTCACTGCGCTCCTCTTCAATAGTTGCTTCATAATTTGGTCTGTCAAACTCTGGAGGGCGATCATTGACATCAGCGATGTGGATGATTACTTTGGTTGTTGCCTCGTTGACACTATCGGTGGCTACTAGACTTAGTTCGTACTGAACCACCAAACAAGCATCCGGGGAACAGAAACAAAAACAGTAAACATGATACTTCATTACCATGCTTACTGCAGTAAAACAAAACTCAATGTAAAATCAAACTGCTATCACATCTCCTGCACATGCACCTCACTGGAATAAAAGGGGACAAAATAATGAGGAGGTGCATTATAGGGATAAAAAAAAAAATAACGGGTTTGGAAGGGCTGTGGCATGCACATCGTGGGGAAAAAACAGCAGTATATAAAATTGTTGTGTCTAAAAAGCCTTGATTATAATTTGTGTTACAGTCACGAGCATGACATTTATATCAAGGTGGGGTACAAAGCTAAAAAAAAAAAAAAATTAATTTTGCAAAGCCATGATTGAAGTTCTAATCTAACATGCTCATGACCCTAACATAGAAACACAGAAACTAATACAATCAGGAGGGTAACAAATGAGTGAGTGGTGCAGGAACAGAACAAGCCAGAATAAGAGTTTCTTAGGGACAGAGACCGTGAGGATATTTTTAGGTAGGCTGCGGTCATCTTCCTCGGTGATCTGCGTTTCATACAGGGGCCGATCAAACATTGGTGGATTGTCATTCACATCTTTGACATGAATGACAACTGTAGTATGGTTCTCATTACGGTTGTCCGAGGCCACCAGTTTGAGCTCATACTGGACGAATAGAAGTCATGTTAAATACATAAAATATTTGCAACAGACATTGATTTACATAATACAATACACTCTAAATTTAAAAAGATAAAAGAAAACAGTATAACATATATGGAAGACTAAGAAATAAGAACTTAAAAAATACTGTGAGTAAAAGCAATGTTCTGAAAGTGATGTCACAAAAATAGATTTAAAAAATTCTTCAGTGTCATCAGCAGGAGGGAACAATTTTAAACTGAGAAAAGGCCTATACGTATTATGACAAAAGATCCTAAAGAATTCTTCTTTGTAAATAATGGTATGGTAGACTTCTGGAATGATATCCTCAATAAGGTAGTGTGGCTACAACCACAAACTTTTTTCCTAACAAATTAAACACTGAAGACAATACACCACAAGCCGAGCTCAGCTCCTGTACCTGAAGTAATGAGTAATACTGGCAACAAATACTTGAAGAATCTCCCTATCATGGCTATTCCCTTTTTGTCCCCTCATTCCCAACTCAAAAAAAAAAACATTAAATTCACTCTACTTGATGGTATTGGTAATGAGGCAGATACATGGAAAAGATGGTGCAGGACCACAAGTAATCACAGAGATTAAAACATAAGAAATAGTAATAAGTGAAAAATACAGTGGAACCTCGGCTTAGGAATGCCTCACCATGTGAATTTTTCAGGATACGAACCGTCATTCGGTCGATTTTTTGCTTTTGGATATGAAGGAAATTTCAGGATGCAAACTTCCACCTCAAGGGAGGTTCCTTAACCCTTTCAGGGTCCGTGCCGTAGATCTACAGCTTTACGTTCAGGGTCCAAACCGTAGATCTATGCCATGAGCTCAGCTCACTCTGATAAGCTGCGAGCAGTAAATTTGGGCCTAGATATGAGAGAATACATCTATGTGGTATGTGTGCACCACATAAAACAAATCCTGCAGCACACAGTGCATAATGAGAGAAAAAAAATGAGACCGTAATTTTCAATTAAAACGGCGACTTTGCAGTGTTTTTTCCTATGTTTTTTATAGTTGTATTTGCAATTTCTTGGTCTCACTTGAAAGAATGGAAGATATACTATAGAAATAGAGATGATTTTGATTGGTTTTAGTACTGGAAATGGCTTGAAACTGAGCTCAAAGTAGCAGAAATGTTAAATTTTTGCTGATGTTCAAGAGTAAATAAATGACCTCACAAGTCTAATTACATGACAGCTGGTGGGTCTAATATACATTCACAAATGTGGTGATATTATTTACACAAGTATTACAGTATTGCATAACAGTAAATGTTCTATTTTATGGTTTGAATAAAAATTCATTATGTGAATAAAAAATCAAAATGGAATTCATTTGTAAAGCCTGAAAACGTAACTAATGAACAGAGGAAATGTTAGTTTAGTGCCAGGAATGCCTGCATTGTTTATTCTGGACCCTATTTTGAAATTGGAATATTTTGAACTTTGTGTTAAATTGGCCAAATTACCAATTTCCGGTCACTTTATTTTGTTGTTGAAACAGTTGACTTGGCAATTTCTTGTGCTCAATCAATAGAATAGAAGTAATACTAGTGAAATAGCTAAGAATTTGGTTGACTGGAATACTGTAACTGGCCTAAACTAGGAGTCAAAGTTGGTAAAATCGCCGATGCGTAAATATCGCTGACACATCAAAATTCGCGAGAGCATAATTTTGTCAGTTTTCTACCAAATTTCGTACTTTTTGTTTTATTACCTTCAGAAAAAGATTCTCTATAATTTCATAAGAAAAAATAAAAAAATTATTTTTTTGAAAATTCTTGGACACTGGTGCACCCTTTGAAATTTGGCCTCTGGACTGTGAAAGGGTTAACATTCATGTTTCACCATTATCAAAAAACTCAGTATTACTTGCTTACCCTACTGGCCTTCTCTAACAATGCAACACTGGATTTCACAGAATCAGAATTGAACTTAAAAATACATGAGACAGACACCTATTGTAATAAGCAGTAAGAAAGTAAATACACAGCCCAAAGACTGCTTTAATACTTCAGCTATTTAACACCAAAGAAGAGACGAGCCTGGCCAGGAGTAAAAGAACTCCCAGAACTCAAAGGTAAAGGTCACTATTACTTGCTCCCTTGCTCTCATTCTAGGCCACACAATCCTAACTTAACTTTCCAGATTCAAAAGTACATTACAGTGTCAAATGAGATTCCATAACTATCACAGCAAGTAGCATGAGAATAAATGTAATGCTGTCACACTTCATACTAAGCTTTTTAGTACTGCATAAGGATACAGTACTACTATAAAAAAAAAAAGATTTTGACAATATTTGTACACCTAAATTGGAATAAGTAGCTATAGCAAGTAGCCAACACCTACAGAAACATAGGTGCAGCTGTAGTATGATTTCTACACCTACAGAAACAGATAAATTACATAAGTCCTAAGATATACAACAGAATGGGTGCTAGTCATGGATCATGAATCAGAAGGAAGACAAAATAGGCATGTACACTTTATAGCTATTAAAACCTGAGGATTTTTTTGTTGGGGGGGGGGGGAGAGAACCAGCAACAGGAGGAAAAATAGTCTATGAACTTAAATTGCAATAAAAGATACTGTAGATCAGAAAAGGTTATACAGGTCCACATCCCTTTATCCGAAATTCTGAAATTCGAAAAGTTCCAATGTGCATTTATCAGTGAGCAAGAGATTATGGCAATTTACTCAATTAAAGAGAGATTGCTTAGACAGAAACTTATGTTAATAAGACAGATGACACTTGAAGAAATCTTTAAAAATACTGATTGTCAACTATCTTGAGAATCATGTTCCTGGTCTATAATTATCCTATTATTTCATTTATCAATATATTACTCTATAAATAAACAGTAGTAGCATTTGTAGTCTTTATCCCACTTAGTGTGAGTATTCATACTTTTTGCTGCAGTGTTAATGTTTGATTATGGGGTACTGCCCTAGATCCCACCAATATTCTGAAATTTGAAAAATTCTGAAATTCAAAACACTACTGGCCCCAAGGGTTTTGGATAAAGGGATGTGGACCTGTAAGAACTTTTCACAAATAACTGTGATAGAAACTGGAATGGGTTCCATATACTATGACAGTATGAACCACAACCACTGCCAAATATAATTAAAAACAAAAGGTTTATTAAGAAACACAGTAAGCAAGGCTCAACGTCTGTAATAATTTAGGCAATACTACTTTCACAAAATATTACCCTGCTCACACTCCAACAGCTTGTCAAGTCCCAAAAAGCATTTGTCTCCATTCACTCCTATCTAACATGCTCACACATGCTTGCTGGAAGTCCAAGCCCCCTCACCCACAAAACCTTCTTTACCCTCTCCCTCCAACCTTTCCAAGGACAACCCCTACCCCACCCTCCTTCCCCTACAGATTTATATGCTCTCCAAGTCATTCTACTTGATCCATTTTCTCTAAATAACCAAACCACCTCAACAACCCCTCTTCAGCCCTCTGACAAATATTTTTAGTAACTCCACACCTCCTCCTAATTTCCACTCTCTGAATTCTCTGCATAATATTTACACCACACATTGCCCTTAGACAGGACATCTCCACTGCCTCCAGCTGCCTCCTCACTGAAGCATTTGCAACCCCAGCTTCACACCCATATAAGAGTGTTGGTACCACTATAATTTCATACATTCCCTTCTTTGCCTCCATGGATAACGTTTTTTGTCTCAACAGATACCTCAACGCACCACTCACCTTTTTTCCTTCATCAATTCTATGGTTAACCTCATCCTTCATAAACTCATTCACTGACAAGTCAACTTCCAAATGTCTGAAAACATTCACTTCTTCCATACTCCCTCTCTCCAATGTGATATCCAATTTTCTTTACCTAAATAGTTTGATACCCTCATCACCTTACTCTTATCTATGTTCACTTTCTACTTTCTACCTTTACACACCCTCCCAAACTCATCCACTAACCTTTGCAACTTTTCTTTAGAATCTCCCATAAGCACAGTATTATCAGCAAAAAGTAACTGTCAACTCCCATTTTGTATTTGATTCCCCATAATTTAATCCCACCCCTCTCCCCAATACCCTAGCATTTACTTCTTTTACAACCCCATCTATAAATATATTAAGCAACCACTGTGACATTACACATCCCTGTCTAAGACGTACTTTTACCGGGAAGTATTCTCCCTCTCTCCTACACACCCTAACCTGAACCTCACTATCCTCATAAAAACTCTTTACAGCATTTAGTAACTTACTACCTATTCCATATACATTGAACCCTCGGGTAACGGCAGCATTGGCTAACACCAAAATCGGATAGAGGCACGTTTTTGCATTAAAATAGTCTCGGCTAACGCACAAGAATTCAGTTAAGAGCAATCATCCCGAACACGTCCGCCTGTCCATCCAGCCTGAGTGCCTCAGCTGCCCTGCCTTCAGCTAGTGTGCCACTGTTTACAAGCCAGTCTGGACGATTCCACGCATACATCAGACACATTTTGTATTATTCCAGTGCTTTTAGTGCTTGTAACTGCTAAATAAGCCACCATGGGCCCAAAGAAAGCTTCTAGTGCCATCCCTGTGGTAAAAAAGATGAGAATACTATCGAATTAACCCTTTCAGGTTCGGCAGGCCCTCTCCAAAACCTGTTCTCAGGGTCGGAAGATATTCGAAAAAAAAATTATTTTTTTTCTGATGAAATTTGTTTTTTTTTGCCATCAATACGTATTTACCAAGATATGGAGGCATGAAGTTGACAGAAATTGACCCACATATGGCAAGATCGCCGACTGCTGGTCATCCGGTAATCATTTGTTTTTTCTACCTTTTTCTATTATTTTTTAATATTTTTTCTTTTCAAGTAACTTTTATGGCCTGTGAGAACAACATGAGGACTATTTTGTAAATATTCACTGTTTCTGTACTATACAATCACTGCACCAACACCGTTGTCATTAAATTGTTTACAAAACAGGTTTACACAAACAAACAAAATAAAATGTTGTTTATTACAACTTTTCTATATTATAAAAACATATATACAGTCACTGGACATGTTCTTAGAAGTTCTGCAGCCTGTGGAAGTCTTTGAAACACAGTGTCATGCACAACGGCGTTTTACATTCCTCACACATAAAACGAGTGTCTCTGCATTGTTGTGGGCGTTTTTTTGTATGTGCACAGATGTAAAACATCTTCTGAGCCTTTTTTTGAAAGCAGTAGCATGCTTCAGACGAGAAGGTAGTTGTTGACAATTTCGTGGGCGGTTTTCTATTGCAGGTGTTGTTCCTTGGTACTTGATTATTTGTCTGATGACAGACAAATAAAATTTGCCATATGGTGGTTTGTTTCTGGTCCTCATCTTATACATATTATAAGCACTGAGCATGGAAATGTCCAGAATATGGAAAAAGAGTTTTATGTACCACTTATAACTCTTGCGAACACAATCAGCAAACCCAATCTGCACGTCACACTTGTCCACTGAATGCATATTGAGGGTGTAATCAATCACAGCTGCAGGTTTTAGAATGGGTTCATTGCTCTCTCTATGCTGCCTGCCAGTGTTTGCCATTTCGTTAATTTGAAGTGATGACAACAGTGTGATATCTCGTTTGTCATGCCACCGAAATGCCATGATGTCATTGGCAGCAAACGCCTGTACCTCATCTCTACGAGTGCCAGCGTCGAACCTGGGCATATGTTTACGATTTCCATGCACTGTGCCACACACATTTGTCATGTTCACTTGCAAGAAATCACTGAGTAAGGGGCTTGTGTACCAGTTATCAGTATATAATATATGCTCCTTACCAAGATATGGTTCCATCATTGTTCTAACCACATCACCAGAGATACCCAGTAACTTCCTGGTATCTTGCAATGTATTACTTCCAGTGTACACAATTATATCCAATACAAGACCACTGTAGCAATCACAAAGCACAAACAACTTTATACCAAAGCATTTCCTCTTGCTTGGTATGTACTGCTTGAATGACAGTCTTCCTTTGAACAGAATCAAAGACTCATCAGTAACAAGCTTCCTGAAGGGATAAAAATACATATTGAATTTCTGTTTCAGATACACAAACACATTTCTAATCTTATATAACCTGTCATTTCTGTAAGGCCTGGTTTTGTCTGAGAAGTGAAGCATACGTAATAGTAGCACAAATCGATTCACTACTATTATATCAATGAACCCTGGGGTTGCAATCAGGCGGTCTGTCGACCAGTATGATTTGACACTATGCTTATACACATGTGGCGTAAGCATTTTTGTGGCAAACAAAAGATACATCTCAGCCACAGCTGTCTCCTTCCACTGGTGTAAGCATGAGTTTGGTGAAAGTATTGTTTGCCATGGTGTAATCGAAGTGTCTGTTGCTTTCCCTGACAATAATTTCCATCAGGGGTTAGTCAAAGAATAACTCGAAACATTCCAATTCAGTGGCATTGTTCCCAAGAGTACAAGATGGCCGTATTCACTTTAACTTTCACCAAAGTGATGGGGATTGGGAACAAAACTGGCAGCTTCCTGCCAATGCCAGGTGCAGCCTGCTGGTGGGTACTGGATACTAACAGGTGGTTGTGGTTGTGGAGGTTGGTGTTGTGGGTGGGTGGGGGATGGTGGCCTTTATTGTAGTTCTGCTGAGTCAGCGGTGTGGGTGGCAGCATGGCCCACTGCTGGTGCCTCATGGCTGGCACCACCACTACCACCAACAGATGCATGCACATTTTCCATCCCAATTGCCACACTATCATCTTCATTTTCACTATCTGTTCTTGTTGTACAGCCACGAGATGTACTCCTTCCCCTTGGAATAGCATATGGCTACCAGAGCGCACATACCGTCACATATACTGACACTTCACTGGAGAATATTCTACTTCACTCTCGATACTGGAACTGCTTTCAAGAGCTTGGAGTTCATATTCACAATCACTATCATCACCACTGCTCATATCCGAGTCCTGGATATGGGAAAATAAGAGTTTCCTCTTTCATTCGGGTACAACTGAACGTGAACAAGATGGCCCAGCACCAGAGGTTGAAGGTTGAGGGTCGTCTGGGTTTGCCTCACTATTACCAGCATTATGGTCATTAGCTTTGGTCACAGCCTCATCAAGACCTTGAAACTCATCTTTACTGACACTTCCATCTGCATCAGAACTGTCACTGAGGAATAAAAGTGTCCCAATTCGCTGAGGAGTGAGGAGTTTCTTACCACGAGGCTTGGTGAGCAAGGTGTATTAACCCTTTCAGGGTCGAGAGGCCCTCTCCTAAACTCGTTCTCAGGGTCGAAAATTTTCCAGGAAAAAAAAAAAAAGATTTTTTCCTATGAAATTATAGAGAATCTTTTCCCCATCATAAAGACACCAAAAGTATGAAATTTGATGGAAAACTTACAGAGTTATGCTCTCGCAAATTTAGCGGTCTCGACGATGTTCACGCATCGGCGATTTCGCCCACTTTGAGCCCTATTTTTGTCAATTTCAGTGTACTAGTCGACAAAAATCATATCTATTTCATTAGAACTCCATTTTTTCTATCGAATGAGTACAAGAAACCACCCATTTACCGATTTCAAGTATCAAATAAAGTGGTCAGAAATTGGCAATTTTGCCAATCTCTCACAAATTTCAGAAGATGCCAATTTCCAAATAGGGTCCAGAATAAGCAAGACAGACATTCCAGGCACTAAAATAACTTTCTCTGTTCATTAGTCACATCCCCAGGCCCCTCTTACATCTGTTCTGCTTTCCATTTTGAATTTTTATTCTCACAAAAAATAGAAGATTTACTGTTATGCAGACTACTGCATTAGTGTAGAAATGGTATAAATAATGTCAGTATACTTGTGGAAGAATATTAGACTCACAAGCTGACGTATATTGGACGCTTGGCATGATTTGTTTACTTTTGAATTTTGGTAAAAATCGAACATTTCTGCTACTCAATTTCAAGGTACTTTTCACTGTGAAACCAATCAAAATCATCTCAATTTCTGTAATATGTCTTCCATTCTATAAAATGAGACCAGGAAAACTAGAATACAACCATAAATACCATACGAAAATACACTGCAAAGTCGCTGTTTTAAACCAAAAACATGGTCATAGTTTTTTTCTCATTATGCACTGTGTGCTGCAGGATATTTTTTATACAGTGCACACTGACCACATAGACCCATTCTTTCATATGTAGACCTACCAGCTTTCTCTCACTAGATTTGAAGGCACTAAAATTTAGGCATTCTAGTACATCAATAACCCTGGTGCATAAGCAGTACTAGTACGTCGGAAACCCTGAAAGGGTTAAAATGGCACTCCCACAATGCACCACTGGGTCCCCGAATTTTTTCCTACCATGCACACTGACCACGCAGGCTCATTCTCTCGCATCTAGGCCTACCAGCTGTTTCCCGCTTAATTTGAAGCCGCTAGAATTTACGCATGCTAGTACGACACTAACCCTGGCGCGCAGGCCATATTAATATGGCACCAACCCTGAAAGGGTTAAAGAAAGAGATAATCGCAAAGTATGAAAGTGGAGTGTGTGTCTCTGAGTTGGCCAGGTTATACAACAAACCCCCATTCAACTATCATTACTATCTTGGCCAACAAAAAGGCAATCAAGGAAGCTGTTGTTGTGAAAGGTGCAAGTATGCTCACAAAACAGAGATTGCAAATACTCGAAGATGTGGAGAGATTGTTGTTGGTGTGGATAAACAAGAAACAACTATCAGGAGATAGTGTTTCACAGTCAATAATATGTGAAAAGGCAAGGCAGTTGCATAATGATTTAATTAAGAAAATGCCTGAAACTAGTGCTGATGTTAGTGAATTTAAGGCCAGCAAAGGTTGGTTTGAGAGATTTAAGAATCGTAGTGGCATACACAGTGTGATAAGGCATGGTGAGGCTGCCACTTCTGACAAAAAAGCGACTGACAAATATGTGCAGGACTTTAAGGGGTACATAGAGGCTGAAAAATTAAAACCCCAACAAGTGTTCAATTGTGAAGAAACAGGCCTGTTTTAGAAGAAAATGCCAAACAGGACCTACATTACTCAGGAGGAAAAGGCACTCCCAGGACACAAGCCTATGAAAGACAGGCTAACTCTCATGTTTTGTAGTAATGCTAGTGAGGATTGCAAAGTGAAGCCTTTACTTGTGTATCACTCTGAAACTCTGTGTTCAAGAAAAACAATGTCGTCAAGACTAAATTGTGTGCGATGTGGAGAGCAAACAGTAAGGCATGGGTCACTAGGGACATTTTCCTTGACTGGTTCTATGACGTGTTTGGCTCCACTGTGCAAAAATACCTCCTGGAAAGTAAATTGCTACTCAAGTGCCTCCTGGTAATGAACAATGCTCCTCCTCATTCTCACAACTTGCAAGAGCAAATTGTGAGGGAGTTAAGCTTCATCAAAGTGAAGTTTTTGCCTACTAATACCGCTCCTCTCCTCCAGCCCATGGACCAGCAGGTCAATTCAACCTTCAAAAAACTGTACACCAAAGCAGTGTTTCAAAAGTGCTTTGAAGTGACCTCAGACACTGAACTGACCCTAAGAAAGTTTTGGAAAGATCACTTTAATATCCTCAGTTGCATAAACCTTATAGGTAAGGCTTGGGAGGGAGTGACTTGCAGGACTTCAAATTCTGCTTGGAGAAAATTATGGCCAGAATGTGTACAAGAGAGGGATTTTGAAGGGTTTGGGGCTAACTCTGAGGAGCCTATGCCAGTTGTGTAATCTATTGTGGCATTGGGGAAGTCCATAAGGTTGGAGGTTAGTGGCGAGGATATGGAAGAGTTGGTGGAGGACAACGATGAAGAGCTAACTACTACTGAGCTGCAAGAGCTTCAGGTGCAACAGCAACAGATCACAGCTCAGGAATGTGCTTCAGAGGAGGAGGAAGGGAGAGTGAGGAAGTTGCCTTCATCAAAGGTTAAGGAGATTTGTATAATGTGGACAAAGGTGCAAGCATTTATGGATGAAAATTATCCTGACAGCTGTTGCAAGCCATATTGGCAACATGTACAATGACACTCATGTTCCATTTTAGGGGAATCTTAAAGAGACTCCAGAAACAAAGCTCTCTGGACAGATATTTTGTGCGACAGGGGTCCAGTGACTCTCAAGCTGGTCCTAGTGGCATTAAAAAACCAAGAAGGGAGGTAACCCCAGAAAAGAACTTGTTACCTGAAGTCTTTATGGAAAGAGATTTCCCTTCCAAACAATAGTACACCTCCATCAAATCCTCTCCTACTGTCTCATCACTCATCAATAAGTCCATAATAAAGGTAAGTGTTATTTCAGTATTGTTCATTGTGCATGTCTCATTGTTTTCTGTGTAGGGAAATGTATATTTCATGTAAAAAAAATATTATTTTGTTTAATACTTTTGGGTGTCTGGAACGGATTAATTGGATTTCCATTATTTCTCATGGGGAAAATTAATTCGGCTAACGTCCAAATCGGTTAAAGGCGAGCTCTCTGGAACGGATTAATGCCGTTACCCGAGGGTCCACTGTACCTGTAACATCTGCCACATTGCTCCCCTATCCACTCTATCATATGCCTTTTCTAAATCCATAAATGCAATGAAAACTTCCCTACCTCTATCTAAATACTGTTCACATGTATGCTTCAATGTAAACACTTGATCCACACATCCCTTACCCACTCTAAAGCCTTCTTGCTCATCTACAATCTGTCTTACCTCTAATTCTTTCAATAATAACCCTACCGTACACTTTACCTGGTATACTCAGTAAACTTATTCCCCTATAATTTTTAAAATTTCTTTTGTCCCCCTTCCCTTTATATAAAAGACCTATACACGCTCTCTGCCAATCCCTAGGTACCTTTCCCTCTTTCATACATTTATTAACCCTTAAGCTGTCCACACGTAGATCTATGTTCACGTGCGGCGGGCTCCAAACGTAGATCAACGTTTTATTTTTCATTCCTTCAAAATTTGGTGCAATAGGTCTGATTTGCATAGACATGAAAGAATGGGTCTGTGCACTCAGTGTGTGCAATATGAAAAAAATCGGGAACCACTTGGTACCTTGTGGGAGCACCAGTTCAATTGAGCACCAGCTAGAGCAAATAGCATGGCAAACACCAGTGATTCACTGATGTCATGTCATATTAACACTCATATTTTAAGAGGAAAGTAAAAATAGGTTAGATAAATGCATGAGTGGGTGTGAGTTGGACCTGACTAGCTTCTGCTACTGGGTCAGATGTCGTGCTCCTTCTTTCAGTGGATGTGACGTGACTAAGTGGGTCATTGGTCTAAGCCAGGGGGAAGGCGTGACATGGACTTGCCTTGCATGGGCCAGTAGGCCTGCTGCAGTGCTCCTTCTTTCTTATGTTCTTATGTAGTATTTGGGTGGCTGGCTTTGGCTCTGTCTGTCTGTATCTTTATCTATATATCTATCTGTCTATATCTCTGTCTATCTGTCTATATCTCTATATATTTGTCTATATATATATATATCTGTCTATCACTGTCTATCTGTATCTCTGTCTCTCACATGTACTCATAAGTACAGTTATTATACATAATGTAAATTACCTAGGATAACCCAAAAATTCCAGGCCAAGTGCTATACAGTGTTTGTAGATATAAGACATAAATAAACATGATGCAAATAATAGCAGTGTCACTTGCTCAGCAATCAGGGAGCGGCCCATACACCACAAACCAACAGGTTTACTAGCCGCTACCTGAGACAGAGACAAGCAGATGGAAAGACAGACACACACAGGCAGACAGAAAGACAGATAAGCATAACTAGACAGATAAGCAGAACTAGACAGATAAGCAGAGCTATACAGACAGATAGATTTACTAACTTTTTTCACTAAGGTGTTTGAGGAGGTAGATCATGGTAATGAATATGATATTTTTAGTATGGACTTCAGTAAGGCTTTCGATAGAGTTCCACATCGGAGGCATTGAGGAAACTTAAGGCACACGGAATAGGAGAGAAATTTTTTCCTGGGTAGAGGCATGGCTGACAAATAGGCAGCAGAGTGTTTGCATAAATAGAGAGAAATCAGAATGGGGGCACGTCACAAGCGGAGTTCCGCAGGGATCAGTACTGGGCCCGTTGTTGTTCACAATGTACATAAACGGCATAGATGAGGGAATGAATAGTGACATAAGCAAATTTGCTGATGACACCAAAGCAGGCCGTCCAATCCATTCTAATGAGGACACTAGAACACTCCAGAATGATTTGAATAGACTGATGCAATGGTCGGAGAAGTGGCAGATGCAGTTTAATATAGACAAATGCAAAGTTCTAAATGTTGGACAGGAAAATAACCATGCCACATATAAACTAAATAATGTAGATCTTAATACTACTGATTACAAAAAGGATTTAGGAGTTCTGGTTAGCAGTAATCTAAAACCAAGACAACAGTACATTAGTATTCACAATAAATCGAACAGAATTCTTAGCTTCATTTCTAGAAGTATAAATAATAGAAGTCCTCAGGTTGTTCTTGAACTCTGTATATCCTTGGTTAGGCCTGATTTAGATTATGCTGCTCAGTTCTGGTCATCATATTACAGAATGGATATAAATGCTCTGGAAAACGTACAGAGGAGGATGACAAAGTTGATCCCATGTATCAGAAATCTTCCCTATGAAAATAGACTGAAGGCCCTGAATCTGCACTCTCTCAAAAGGCATAGAATTAGGGGGGATATGATCAAGGTGTATAAATGGAAAACAGGAATAAATAAAGGGGATGTAAGTACCGTGCTGAAATTTTCCAGCCAGGACGGGACTCTCAGCAATGGTTTCAAGTTGGAAAAATTCAGATTCAGGAAGGATATAGGAAAGCACTGGTTTGGTAATAGAGTTGTGGATGAGTGGAACAAACTCCCGAGTACAGTTATAGAGGCTAAAGCATTGTGTAGTTTTAAAAATAGGTTAGATAAATACATGAATGGGTGTGGGTGGGTGTGAGTTGGACCTGACTAGCTTTTGCTACTAGGTCTGATGTCGTGCTCTTTCCTTAAGTGGAAGTGACCAGACTTGGTGGGTCATTGGGCTAATCTGGGGTGGGGGGTGGGGGGGGGGGGGTGGACCTGCTCTGCATGGGTCAGTAGGCCTGTTGCAGTGTTCCTTCTTTCTTATGTTCCTATGTACAGATAGACAGACAGACTGACAGAGACATTGTGTGCAAGAGTAAAAACATATAAAGGCAAGGTTCTCCCCCTCCAGCAGCACACATTCATCAAATGTCACTCATTATCTGACGCTTGTCATAACACCATTATTCAAGGAGTTCATATTATACTCCAGGCACACACACAAGACAGAAAGGCAGATAAGCTGATATGAACAGACAGATGAGCAGAGCAAGGCAGACAGACAGACAGATAGATGTACAGATACAGACAGACAGCAGGCAGATAGACTGATAGACATACAAAGACATGTTTGTGTGCAAGAGTAAAAACATATAAAGGCAAGGTTCCCTCCAGCAGGGCACATTTTGACTTTTGTCATAACACCATGCTTCAAGGAGTTTCATACTCCAGCATGTCTAATACATTGCTGGGACCTATAAATACTTTATTTATATTTCTAGATAATAGTAAATGACCAAGGCAGGTGAAAATGTTCACCTGTCAGTGTGTTTGTTACTATCAGAGTACTATTTCAGTACATAATATTTGCATCAGAACAAAG
This sequence comes from Cherax quadricarinatus, assembly GCF_038502225.1. Classification (NCBI taxonomy): domain Eukaryota; kingdom Metazoa; phylum Arthropoda; class Malacostraca; order Decapoda; family Parastacidae; genus Cherax; species Cherax quadricarinatus. The sequence goes on from NC_091339.1 coordinate 5,029,180, forward strand.
ATCGGCTATGAAATCACAAGAACTATTATAAATTGTAATTATCAGAACATAAAAAATATATAAATTAAAATAAAAACGAGAAAAAAGGTAAATCAGAAACACTTCTGCAAGCAGCAGGACTGGATGTTGCTGTCAGGTGAGCGTCCAGAGACAACTTTGTGGTCTTATATCTCGGTAAGTACTGGTCCTAAAAAATTTTTTTTGGTCTTATACCACACAGAAAATTGCCCTCTTTAATTTAAAAACAAAAAACGATTTTTTATTTTTCAAAATATTCAGAGCGGCACACAGGTAAACTTAGATTCTATGTTTGGACAGTTTAACCCTTTGACTGTCGCAACCTCCAATCCTGAGGTGTCTCCTGGTGTCGCAAAATTTAAAAAAAAAAAAAATTATTTTTTCTTATGAAATGATAGAGAATCTTTTCCCGATTGTAATGACACCAAAAAAACGAAATTTGATGGAAAACTGACGGAATTATGCTCTCGCGAAGTTAGCGACCTTGGCGATATTTACAAATCGTCGATTTCGCCCACTTTGAGCCCTATTTTCGGCTAATTCCATTGTTCCAGTCGACCAAACTCATAGCTATTTCTTTAGAACTCCATTTTTTCTATCGATTGAGTACAAGAAACTGCCCATTTACCGATTTCAACCACCAAATAATGTGGTCAGAAATTTGCAATTTGGCCAATTTCACAAAAATTAAAAATTATCTGTTTCAAAATAAGGTCCAGAATGAACAATGCAGACATTCCTGGCTCTAAAATAACATTTTCTTTGCTCATCAGTCATGTCTCCAGGCCCCTCTGATATTACTCTTGCTTTCTATTTTGAATTTTTATTCAAACAAAAAATAGAAGACTTACTATTATGCAGACTTCTGCAATACTGTAATAATTGTATAAATAACATCAACCCATTCATGACTGCATATTAGAATGGCTAGTTGGACATTTATTGGACAATGACATCATTTGTTTACTTTTGAACATCGGCAAAAATCAAACATTTTCCCTACTTTGAGCTCCATTTCCAGGTTCTTTTTATAGTAAAATCAATCAAAATCACCTCTATTTCTGTAATATGTTTTCCATTCTATCAAATGAGACCAAGAAAATGAGAATACAACCATAAATACTATACGAAAATAGACCACAAAGTCGGCATTTTAATTAAAAAAAATGGTTGCAGTTTTTTTTTTCTCATTATGCACTGCGTGCTCCAGGATTTTTTTGTATAGTGCACACTGACCACACAGACCCATTCTCTCACATGTGGGCCTACCAGCTTTCTCCTGCTTGATTTGAAGCTGCTAGAATTTATGAGTACGTATATATACGTCAAACACGGTACCTCGTAAGACGTATATATACGGCCGCGACAGTCAAAGGGTTAAGGGTTAAACAAAAATACCAACCAGTCCAACACTATATCCTCCCATGCTTTTAACAATTCTTTCATGATATTTGATATTCCCTCAAATTTGATACAACTATAAGGACAGTAAATACCTGATCACATTTTAAACTATGCAAAAAAGCAGCAAACTATGACCAGTTTGTATCATGGGTAATGTGAAAATATGCATCTGAAAAGTGCCAAGAAGAATTACTCCTTTCAAGTAGAGGAAGAGATAATATTAAGCAAAAAATTTGTCAAATACAGGTGGGCAAATGATGGCCTAGTAGGATGCCAGACAGCAATCATCCAGGAAGGTATAAAGACAATAATCATCCAGGAAGGTATAAAGACAGTAATCATGCAGGGAGGTATAAAGACAGTAATCATTCAATGAGGTATAAAGGCAGTAATCATCCTGCAAAGTATAAAGACAGCAATCATTCAGGGAGGTATACCATTATATTACATATACGTGAACTAGTAGCCTGTGTAATGTTTAGCATACTGGCAGAATTGCTCTTTTCTTTCTGTCTCAAGAGCATGTAAGAGAACATGTAAATTTTACAAACTTTTACTTATGCAGTATTGTAGCCAGTAAGCCTACATGCCTAGTTCCTATAGCTTCCCACCAGAGGGTAGGCCTCTCAGTGGGTGTGCCACTTCAACCCACATCACCCTGCCCCTCTCTCACTTCGTGCCCAGGCATCCTGGAGTCAACAAGGCCTACTCCTCTCTCCCTTGCTGGGCATGGCCCCTGCAGGCCATGGGCACAAACACACTGCCTGTGTATCCACTATCTCACAAAGTAAGAAGCCTCCGAAGCCTTATCATTGAACCCCACCTGCAACAATGGTGACAATTAACCTTTCATAAACAATGGTGGAAGCGGTGCCTCACAGCAAGCATGTTTGCCCAGAGAAGGGAAGGAAGAGGAATGAAGTTGTCTTCACTTCATCACTCTATACAAGAAGCATCAGTCTCTCAATGAGTTATCCTGATGTCGGGTCTGCAAGTCTCAGCATCCAGACACAGGTACAAGCAGGATTCAGGCCGAAATTTGCTGAATTTCTTTGAGAAATTAAGTGGCATCCCTGCGACTCCACTCCACAGTGCCCCACACTCTTTCTCAAGGCACGTGTTCAGCATCCCCTGTATGTTCTGCTGTTGTCCTCAGCTCAGCACGGCTAATTTTAGCCAGTCAGAGGTGAGTTTGTGGTGATTTCTGCGTCCAGTGTGGTTGATTCTCCAAGTGGGTATGTGGGGTGCGTAGGAAGTGGCCGGATTCCTCGCCTCACTCACCCACCCTCTCACGCCACCACAATATCATACACCACTCACCACTACCCACTCCCTCTCTGCTGTTTCCCTGTGAATCCAGTGAATTCTTTGCCAGAGCTGTGTATCCGAGTGCCCGAGGTCACTTGAAGCCACGTGGATCACGAAGCCACATGTGGATGAAGCCACATGGGGCGTGGACGAAGCCACATGGATCTACAAGCCATGTGGGTTACCAAGCCTGACATCATGCTGCCCGCATCACTCCTATGATGTCACCCATGATGCTGCCCAGCTTCACGTCAGCCTGACGTCACCTCATGATGTCACCCCAAGACATCCCTCACAACGTCGCTCCAGGACTTCACCTCAAGACGTCTGCTGACATCACCTCGCGGCATCTGCTGACGTCACCTCACGATGTCACCCCATGACATCACCTCACGTCACACCTGACATCACATGATGTCACTTCGAGTGCTATAGTTTCACAGTGAGCATTTAGTTTCAATATTGTCAAGAAGATTGAGAGAAGATATATGTCATGTGTTAATTAATTCCTCTCAGTCAGTGTTCTGACATGTTCGTATGGCTTAGTGTCGATTTTTGCACAGAAAAGCGTCGTGTTGTACCTCATGTGCAGTAGGTGTGTGCAGTTTTCCATATGTGGTCTTGAGCACAGCTGTGTGGACCACAGTATGTTCTGTGCCCAGACCACTCTGTAGCACCTCGTGTTACTTGTCACCAGATGTGATCCTCGTGCGTTGACAGCTGACATTAGGCAGTTCAGGCGTCAGGTACGAGTGTCTGAGCCCCTTGTACAGAAAACTCTTATTGTTTGCCACTCGTGATGCCCTGCAGAATCATACCTGCTATGATTCCCATCGAGATTTGTTTCACTTCACCTCCTGACCTTCAGAGAAGTTATATGTAGAGAACCAGTCTGGGGACGCTTAGACTAACCTCTGTTATAACTCCAACTGCTGAGAGAATGACACTCGTCAAGCTGCAGTTAGCCTGTCGGCAGGTGAGACTGTCAGCCTCGTGTCACAGCTTCAGTGAGCTCCTGCACAAAGATGATGTCACTTTGACTGCTAGTCTGCTCACTCCAGTATGGTGTATGATATTACAACCTCCAGATGTTCTGCCAAGTCATCTGTGCTACAATTCACTCCACACTCGCCGGCAGTGACAGCTCCAGTGACAGTACCAGTTGAGAAATGTCCTCCTGAGTTGCTTGCCAAAAGCAGTCCTGCCCAGTTGCCGAGTACTGATGCCTCACTCGAGGGCACCAGTAGGTTGTGCCCCCAGGATGAGTGAATCCTGCAACGACTACTTCACCACTCCAGAGGAGACCGTAACCTGTTACGTCACAGCTCAGCCACAGCAACGTCTCCTGTGTTGCAGTATCTGTCCAGATGCACAAAGACGTGCAGTGATGCCTCCAAGGATCACTGCCTTGGACCACGATGTTTAGCACACCCCACTTTTTTTTCTTCCCTCCTTGTAGGAAGTTTTTTTCCATGTCCACATGTGTATGTATATATATGCTTTTATTCTGTGTTCTGTGCCCTGTTCCTGCATGAGAGAGACTAAGTTTTTTTTTTACTGCCAGTCATGGTCGAGGAGGATGACCATGTGGTAGGTGGCCGAGCAAAATGTAGCCAGTAAGCCTACATGCCTAGTTCCCATAGCTTCCCACCAGAGGGTAGGCCTCTCAGTGGGCATGCCATTTCAACCCACATCACCCTGCCCCTCTCTCACTTCACACCAAGGCATCTCTCCCTCGCTGGGCATGGCCCCTCCAAGCCATGGGCATGAACACACTGCCCATGTATCCACTATCTCGCAAATGAAGAAGCCTCTGAAGCCTTATCATTGAATCCTGCCTGCAACAACGTGACAATTAACCTTTCGTAAACAGTATTGAGTATACACATATCTTTACTTTCCTTTGTTTCTTAATAGTTCTTGCTCCTATAATATTGTCTAACCAACTTACAAGTCCTAGTCTAAATCTGAGAATTAGGTAATGACCACTGAATCATTAACAGAAATAACACTAACAGTTAAGGCTGATCAAAGTGAGGAGGAATATAGAATTATATGAAGAGACATACAGCTAAAGCATATAAAGCTAATGCAATTTATAATACTAAAATATTTATGTCTACTCTGTAACATCCTTTACTGAAGGAGGATTCAGCTCTCTCTTTTCCTGATCCATTTTTTTTTCTTTTTAACAAACCAGTCATATCCCACTAAGGCAGGGTGACCGTATCTCCTAATTAATGTATTAAAAATATAAAAGAGATATAGTTCAGGGCCCCATTCATTTAAAGCACGACACAAGAAATGTTATATACTTTTTTACCTATCTCCTCAGCTTTCAGTAGTCTGTTCAAACCATTCTGTCTCACTATTTTCTGGAAAATCACTCTAGAGTAAAACATGACATTAAATTGCGGATTTACATTAACCCTTTCACTAGCCATCACACAGAATGTTACTGATGCTAGGGTCTGTAACAAAGACTTGTACAATGAGCTCAGGTCACTCATATGAGAGAATGGGTCTGTGTGGCGAGTGTGCTAAAAAAAAAAAAAAAAAAAAAAAAAAAAAAAAAAAAAAAAAAAAAAAAAAAAAAAAAAAAAAAAAAAAAATCTGCCTTACTTAGTGCATTATGGGAAAAGCAAAACTCTGACTGTGTGTTTGGTTTAAAATAGTGACTGAGGTATTTTATGATTTTATTGGCTGTTTTTTGGTATCATTTGATTGAATGAAAGATAAACAATTGAAATAAGAGTTGATTTTGGTTAGTTCCAGGTCCAGAAGTAGCTTTAAATTGACCTCAAAGTAGCAGAAATATGCCTCTCCTCACTTAGCGACGTACTCATTTACCGACGACTCGGACTTACGGCCAGCTCTCTGACCAGTATGCATACCTAAATAATGCATATTGGAGCTGATTTCCTCTATTCTTTTTATTACAATATACAGTACACTACTGTATAAATATTTCAAAATACAGTACAGTCTTGCTCAACGGCATTCCGCTAGTATGGACATTTCAAATTATGACCAAAACTTGCTATACGGCTCCCCCCATCCGACTTTCTAATACGGTCACTGCGGGGCACCCAGTTTGTTTACATTCTCCATGAGCTCTGGGTCTTTCCATTACGTCTGGAAACTTTCCAAAAATTTCAAGTGTTTTAAAGTTATTTCATATTTATATATACAGTGGACCCTCGGTTATCGGCCATAATTCGTTCCAGAAGGTTGGCCTAAAACCGAAATGGCTGAAAACTGAAATAATACTTCCCATAAGAATTAATGTAAATCCAATTAATCTGTTTCAGACACCCAAAAATATTAACAAAAAATACATTTTTTAAAGATTAACTATAGTTTAACATACACAAAACAATGAGAACTAAATAAAATTACTAATGAAATGGATAAATGAACATTTAAATCACTTTTAGCTTTATTGAAGAGTCTTGTTGGTGTATGCAAAACAGCGAGCAGCGGAGAGGGAGGCGAGTGTACTGTTTAGAGACAGTGTCATATTTAAGCATTTTGTCCTAATATCAACTCCATGACATATTTAACTATCACAATTCATCTAATAAGAACATAAGAACATAAGAATGAAGGAACACTGCAGAAGGCTTACTGGCCCATGCGAGGCAGGTCCAAGTCTCCTACCGGCTTAAGCCAATGCACCCAACCTAGTCAGGTCAGGTCACATTGACTTAAGGGAGGAACACGGCAACCGACCTGGTAGCACAAGCTATCAGGTCTAACTCACACCCACCCACATCTACTCATGTATTTATCCAACCTATTTTTAAAGCTACACAACGTTCTGGCCTCTATAACGGTACTTGGGAGTTTGTTCCACTCATCCACAACTCTATTACCAAACCAGTACTTTCCTATATCCCTCCTGAATCTGAATTTTTCCAACTTAAAACCATTGCTGCGAGTCCTGTCTAGGCTAGATATTTTCAGCACACTATTTATATCCCCTTTATTTATTCCTGTCTTCCATTTATACACCTCAATCATATCCCCCCTAATTCTACGTCTTTCTAGAGAGTGCAGTTTCAGGGCCCTTAGTCTATCCTCATAGGGAAGGTTTCTGATACATGGGATCATCTTTGTCATCCTCCTTTGTACATTTTCCAGAGAATTTATATCCATTCTGTAATACGGTGACCAAAACTGTGCAGCATAATCTAAATGAGGCCTAACCAAGGATGTATAGAGTTGAAGAACAACCTGAGGACTCCTATTATTTATGCTTCTTGATATGAAGCCAAGGATTCTATTAGCTTTATTGCGAACACTTATGCACTGTTGTCTTGGTTTCAGATTACTGCTAACCAGAACTCCTAAATCTTTTTCGCAATCCGTAATATTAAGATCTACATTATTTAGTTTATATGTGGCATGGTTATTGTCCTGTCCAACATTTAGAACATTGCATTTGTCTATATTAAACTGCATCTGCCACTTCTCCGACCACTGCATCAGTCTATTCAAATCTTCCTGGAGTGCTCGAATGTCCTCGTCAGAATGAATTCGACGGCCTATTTTGGTGTCATCGGCAAACTTGCCGATGTCGCTCTTTATGCCCTCATCTATGTCGTTTATGTAGATTGTGAACAGCAGGGGGCCCAACACTGACCCCTGTGGAACACCGCTCGTGACGCTTCCCCACTCTGATTTCTCCCCATTTATGCAAACTCTCTGCTGCCTATTTGTCAACCATGCCTCTATCCAGGAAAAAATTTCTCCTCCTATTCCATGTGCTTTAATTTTCCTCAATAGTCTCTGATGTGGGACCACATAGAAATATGATATATACTAGAATGAATAACATATGTCATGATGTATGTGAGGACTGGTGGTGGTGGTGGTGTTATTATTGTTGTCGTTGGGTTTAAGGGCCACTGACAGCATAAGCCGTACATGTGGTGGTGGTGGTGGTGGTGGTGGTGGTGGCGGCTCTGCTACCACCACTATTCACACTGAAACTATGTACATAATTTATAAGTAAGAAATATTTACACTTTATAAATAAGAAATATTTACACTTACTGTGCCTTGGAGGAGATGCTGGCATAGGTTTAGGGTGGTGGAAGACAGGCAGGGCAGCATATATTGTCAGTGGCCCTATATACCTCCAACAACATTGGAGGAGTCAGTTTCATGTTGTCCCTTTTCTATCTTGCTACACTGTTAATGCTACACTTTATCGCTGGCTGGTGCTATAGCCTTTATCAACTCCTGCTGCTTTAGTATTGTACATATTGCAGAATCACTGAAGAAGGCACATTCTCCCCTCTCTCTTCCTCCTTCACTTTCATATTTTGCTACGGGTGTAGCAAAATATGAAAGTGATAACCGAAATAACAGCCGATAACCTGGATAAAATTTTGGCCAAAATCCTGGGCGATAACCGAATTGGCCAATACCCGGAACAGCCAATAACCAAAGGTCCACTGTACTCTGATAATTATACTTATGTGTACCTGTACCTAAGTAAACTTACACACTGTGCTGGCAAGCAGGTACACATTAAAATCATTACGAGTGTTTTATTAGTCTCAAAGATGCCATAATCATAATGATGATATTAAAATACAATAATAATGTCGTATGTTATGTTAATATAGACATTTTTGTTAATCTACGATATTTGTTTTTTTAAATTATATAATAAACACACTACATAACATATAAACACACCCCACATTAGGATAAATTAACAAATATGAGATGTCTTCCCAGTCATCTTGTTGGAAAGAATAACATTTTCTCTAGTTCAACACCAAAGACAATGTGTACACAATAGCATTACTAGGGGGTCTGTAGAAAATTATTCCTTTTGTATGCCTTCATAAGAGCATCATTTGCTCTGAAAACGGTGTGTTACATGAGAATGGGAGTGTTGCTCTTTATTTATCTACCGTACCAATGTGGGGACAGCTTGTACACAATGTGAGATGTTTGTATTATGGTATAAGCTTCACAAACAAGGAAAAGAATGCGTATGAACCATAACCAGATGCGTTCGTCTGCTTGTTTACATACTCCTCATCTGTCCTCTCTCATTTACTCATTCTCTCTCTCGTTTATTTGTTTTATCTCATTTACCCACCTCTCACCCTACATTAAGACTATAGATATTTTAAGGTAAGTGATGAGTGTACTGTATATGCATTTTATCACTCCAGGGAGCTTTAAATGTATAATACATGTGGGTGGGGTGGCCATACCTACCACACCTGACTACCATACCTGCCATGCCTGACCTCTTAAAATAAATACATACTACTCACCTCTCACCCTACATTAAGACTACAAATATTTTAAGGTAAATAATGAGTGCACTGTATATGCATTCTACTGCTCCAGGGCACTTTAATGTATATTATGTGTGGGTGGGGTGGCCATACCTAGCATTTTTCATTTTGTGTAAAATTAGCCAAATTATGTGCACTATATAGAATGGTTGTAATAGTTGAATGGGCAATTTCTTGTGCTCAATCGATAGAATGGAAGACATACTAGTAAAATGCTAAGAATATGGTCAAATGGAGAAACAGAATTGCCATAAAACAGGATTCAAAGTGGGAGAAATTGTCGATGCATAAATTGTGCCAAGACCACTAACTTTGTGCCTGTGTAATTTCATAAGTTCTCCATCAAATTTCATACTTTTGGTGTCATTATCTTCAGAAAAAGATTCTCTACCATTTCAGAAAAAAAAAAATTAAAATGAACACGAAGAGCAATATTAATTTCGGCAGTCTGGACAGAGGAAGGGTTAAATGCATAGAAATCAGGATAATCATATTTGTGTGTACTGTATAAATTGTTTATCAGTTTAGGAGAGAGGTCTGATCGTGTCTGAGAGAGATGCAATAAGAAGAACATAAGAAAGAAGGAACACTGCAGCAGGCCTACTGGACCATGGAGGCGGGTCCAAGTTTCCTACCGGCTTAAGCCAATGCCCCAACCTAGTCAGGTCAGGTCACATTCATGTAAGGAAGGAACACAGCAACTGACCTAGTAGCACAAGTCAATCAGGTCCAACTCACACCCACCCACACCCACTCATATATTTATTTAACCTATTTTTAAAACTACACAACGTTTTAGCCTTTATAACTGTACTCGGGAGTTTGTTCCACTCATCCACAACTCTATTACCAAACCAGTGCTTTCCTATATCCTTCCTAAATCTGAATTTTTCCAACTTAAAACCATTGCTACGAGTCCTGTCTAGGCTAGATATTTTCAGCACGTTATTTACATCCCCTTTATTTATTCCTGTCTTCCATTTATACACCTCGATCATATCCCCCCTAATTCTACACCTTTCTAGAGAGTGCAGATTTAGGGCCCTCAGTCTATCCTCATAGGTAAGATTTCTGATACATGGGATCAACTTTGACATCTTCCGTTGTACGTTTTCCAGAGCATTTATATCCATTCTGCAATACGGTGACCAAAACTGTGCGGTGACCAAAACTGAGGCCTAACCAAGGATATAGAGTTGAAGAACAACCTGAGGACTCTTATTATTTATGCTTCTTGATATGAAGCCAAGGATTCTGTTAGCTTTATTGCGAACACTTATGCACTGTTGTCTTGGTTTCAGATTACTGCCAACCATAACTCCTAAATCGCAATCCGTAATATTAAGATCTACATTATTTAGTTATATATGGCATGGTTATTTTCCTGTCCAACATTTAGAACTTTGCATTTGTCTATATTAACCCTTTGACTGTCGCAGCCATATATATACGTCTTACGAGGTACAGTGTTTGACGTATATATACTCAAATTCTAGCGGCTTCAAATCAAGCAGGAGAAAGCTGTTAGGCCCACTTGTGAGAGAATGGATCTGTGTGGTCAGTGTGCACCATATAAAAAAAATCCTGGAGCACGCAGTGTATGATGAGAAAAAAAAACTCGGACCGTTTTTTTTTAATTAAAATGCCAACTTTGTGGTCTATTTTCGTATAGTATTTACGGTTGTATTCTCATTTTCTTGGTCTCATTTGATAGAATGGAAAACATATTATAGAAATAGAGGTGATTTTGATTGATTTTACTATAAAAAGAACCTGGAAATGGAGCTCAAAGTAGGGGAAATGTTTGATTTTTGCCGATGTTCAAAAGTAAACAAATGATGTCATTGTCCAATAAATGTCCAACTAGCCATTCTAATATGCAGTCATGAATGGGTTGATGTTATTTATACAATTATTACAGTATTGCAGTAGTCTGCATAACAGTAAATCTTTAATATATTGTTTGAATAAAAATTCAAAATAGAAAGCAAGAGTAATATCAGAGGAGCCTGGAGACATGACTGATGAACAAAGAAAATGTTATTTTAAAGCCAGGAATGTCTGCATTGTTCATTCTGGACCTTATTTTGAAATTGTCATATTTTTTAATTTTCGTGAAATTGGCCAAATTGCAAATTTCTGACCACATTATTGGGTGGTTGAAATCAGTAAATGGGCAGTTTCTTGTACTCAATCGATAGAAAAAATGGAGTTCTAAAGAAATAGCTATGAATTTGGTCGACTAGAACAATGGAATTAGCCGAAAATAGGGCTCAAAGTGGGCGAAATCGCCGATTTGTAAATATCGCCGAGGTCGCTAACTTCGCAAGAACATAATTCCGTCAGTTTTCTATAAAATTTCGTTTTTTTGGTGTCATTACAATCGGGAAAAGATTCTCTATCATTTCACAAGAAAAAAATTTTTTTTCTTTTTTTTTGAAATTTTGCGACACCAGGAGACACCTCAGGATTGGGGGTTGCGACAGTCAAGGGGCTAAACTGCATCTGCCACTTCTCTGACCACTGCATCAGTCTATTATGATACTTCTATCGTGTGCCTTATATGTCGTATAATAAGATTGTTTTGAGAATGACTTGCCTTTTATGGGCCAGTAGACCTGCTGCAGTAATCCTCCATTATGTTCATGTATTACATACTGTATCTATCACTACAACTCCCTACCTACACCAGGGATAGGTCCATTGTTTAGTAGAGGCAGAGTGTTCTTATAACCTCTCCAACCCCATTCGACGAGTGTAACACCAACACTATGAAAAAAAATATAAAAATACTGAGAGAAGTTATCGAAAATTTTTGTTACTGTTGGGATGAAGGTCTGTGACTGCTCTGAGGCCAACTAATGTTGGGCTAACAGGCAGTGCTGGCCTAAGGGGCATCACAACTGTTTAACCAAACAACAGTCAGCCTCTTTATATTAATAGTTTACAAAACCAATAAGTCCATGAATACGCACACATGCAACACTTGCAGAGATGGTCTGCCAACCAGTGGCTTTATCAATCCAATACAGAGAATAATACTAGAGATGGTGGAAGATGTGAGGTAGTAGTTTAAGGTGATGAGTGCTTCAGCCATGAAATAAATGTTCAGTCCAGCAGTCTTGATTCATCAAAACTTTTCAACTAACACTTCATTTCAAAACTGAAAGACAGATCACCTCAAAGAGCTTCATGTCTTCCACCAGTAATGGACTGATAAAGCCACTGGGTAGCAAAAAGTCTCTAAGATCAGGATACCCAAACGATGCACACAGTGTCTAGGAGCCACCACAGCCCTTCAACCCAACAATAACAAAAATATGTGATACTTCTCTTAATATTTTAATATTTTTTTCATATTTTTTTGTGTACATTATTAGACTCTATAATAAATGTGGAGGAAAATATACTATGCCTCAATTGAACACTGGACTTATTGCTGATGAAGGGCATTAGTAGCTGTGGAAAGTATGGCATGTAATGACGCTCCTCTCTCTCTCAGATACTCTCTCAGACACAATCAGACCCTGTCTAATTTTTCATTCTTAGCATTATTACTTATAAACCCATAAAACAGGAGTATAACACGATTATGCATCTACTAAACAATGGACCCATCTCCGGCGAGTACACATCTTTCAAATTTCATCGCTGGAAAACCTAATGCAAATCAGACACGGAGTGTTATTGTCCTGCGCTTCATCTCCGAAGTTATGTTGTATAATTCACTTAATGACTCATTTCTTCAGTCCCCAGTTAGGTCATTAAACAGTACTTCACTGTGCATGTAAAGAGTGATACATCCAATACCATGAGCGAGGGAGGGAGTGGGAGTAGGGGAAAGAAGCAATGAAAGTGAGTGGGAGAGGGAGGGAATAGGAGAGGGAATGAATGTGAGAGTGGGAGGGAATAGGGAAAAGGCATGTGAGGGGATGTGGAGACAGAAGGAATGGGGGAGAGTGGGAGGGAATGGGGAGGAGTGAATGGGATAAAGTGAAAGGAAATGGGTGAAAGGAAGGGAAAGAGGGAGGGAAGAAATGGGAGGGGGAGGCAAGTAATGGGATAAGGAGGAAAGAAATAGGAGAGGGAGGCAAGGAATGGAAGAGAGGGTGGGAATGAAGGAGGTAATGAATGGGAGGGAATGGGAGAGGGAGTCCTGTTGTTGCTTGCCATATTGTGTCAAAGATGGGAAAGAGGGGTGGAAGTTAATGGGAGAAAGGAAGGAAATTATAATAAGAGAAAGGGAAGTTAATAGGAGAGGTGGGAGCTAGTGTAAGCAAGGGATGAAGTTAATGGGAAAGATAGGCAAGTTAATAGGAGAGAGATGTAAGTTAAGGGGAGAGGGATGGAAATGGGAGAGAAGGATGAAGTTAACTGGAAAGAGGGATGAAGTTAATGGAAGACAAGGGGTAAAAGCTGAAGGGAGAGAGGGGAGGAGTTAATGGGAGAGTAAACATGAGGAAGGTTAGGGAATGGGAGAGGGTAAGAAAGAGGGAGGGATGATTAAAAGGGAGTGAAAAAGAGGAAGGGGGTCGCCGGGTCACCATCTGGAGAAGACCCGGGCCGGAAGTACCGGCAAATCTTTAATGAATGAATGAGGAAGGGGGTGAGGGGGGGGTAACAAATAGGGAGTGAGAGAAAGGATGGGGTAAGAGGAAGCAGAGTGAGAAAGAGGGAGGGAATGAGAAAGAGGATGGGGTAAGAGGAAGGGGGCTCATCTGAATACCATAGTATTTTATTGTTAAAAATATAAAATGAAATCAGAAAATGACTATTATCACTCAGGAACACATCTCTGATTATAACATGGGAAGCTATGAAAAGATAAGTTTAATGTTTTGAGCACCCAAATAAACACTTCTCAAGAATGTATCAACGTTGCAAGTTGAGACCCTACTGAAAAAAAAATAAAGAAATAAAGAATGCTAAAGCAGTATTAATGAAATATGAAACACACTATAAATAAATATGAGTGTAGTGTGAGTGTATACATGGTAATACAGTGGACTCCCGATGTACAATGTCCCCAGCCTACGTTAAAACCGACCTACGATGCTTTTCAGCGTACAAATGAACCCGACATACGTTGAAAAACTCGACCTACAGCATTCGTCCGGTACGTGTCCACGTGCCTGTCCGCCTGAGCGCACCTCAGATGGCCTGCCTTCAGTTAGTGTGCCAATGTTTACAAGCCAGAGCGGTAGCTTCCACGCATACATTCGGAATATTTTGTATTATTCCAGTGTTTTTAGTGCTTCTAACTGCTAAATAAGCCACCATGAGCCCAAAGAAAGCTTCTAGTGCCAACCCTGTGGTAAAAAGGGTGAGAAATATCGAAATATTATCATACCACAGTCAGCTGCTGCTGCTGCTGTAGCACCGTCAGCTGCTGCTGCTGTAGCACCATCAGCTGCTGCTGCTGTAGCACTGTCAGCTGCTGCTGCTGTAGCACTGTCAGCTGCTGCTGCAGCACCGTTGTTGGTGTGACTTATCGAGAATACCGAGAAACAGTTAACCCCAGAGGGTTAGCCACCCAGGATAACCCAAAAAAGTCAGTGTGCCATCGAGGACTGTCTAACTTATTTCCAGTGGGGTCCTTAATCTTGTCTCCCACGATACAACCCACACCAGTCGACTAATACCCAGGTGAACAGGAAAAAATGCCTGGAACTAGTGCTCATATTGGTGAATTTAAGGCCAGCAAAGGCTGGTTTGAGAGATTTAAGAATCGTAGTGGCATACACAGTGTGATAAGGCCTGTTCTGGAAGAAAATACCAAACAGGACCTACATTACTCTGGAGGAAAAGGCACTCCCAGGACACACTGTTTCATCAGTCATTGCTGCATCCTCAATAAAGGTGTCATTTATTCTTCACTTAGTAGAGTAGTACATGCACAATATATATTGTGCATGTACCACTCTACTATTGTGCATGTATACTTCTTTCTGTGTGTAGGAAAATGTATATTTCATGTGGTAAAAAAATTTTTCATACTTTTGGGTGTCTTGCATGGATTAATTTGATTTCCATTATTTCTTATGGGAAAAATTAAATAAACCTACAATAATTTCGTCTTATGATGGGCTCTCTGGAACGGATTATTATCGTAGGTCAGGGGACCACTGTAAATCATTTTAGAGGGTGTCCTCCCTCTCCATTACTTACTCCACAATGGTTGTATTATCCATTTCTTTAGTACAGTGTATATGTACTTTCAGTATTTAAAAAATACAAATTAAAATTTTTGTTACATAAAATTTGAAGCACAAATTAAAATTTATTAAATTCTTATTTTGCTAAACATTATTTTAGTACAATACAATGACAGTCATCAATATTAAAACTTAACTATATTTCATTATTAGAGTTATATAACAAACAAAAAGAACTCCATTTATAAGAAATTGGAGTTAGAGTTAGAAAAGAAACAATAATTCAAATTTATCATCAACAAATTCACTTCATGCAGAACAATTCTTTAATAAGAACTCACCCGTTTCCTTGTTTCATAATCCAGTGGGCCAGCCACATATATTGCACCGGTCATGTTTTTCACAGCGAAGGCTCCACCAATGTTGCCATTTGTGATTTCGTATCTGATGCGAGAAGCTGCAAATAACATTAATCTCAGTAACATTATGGACAATTAAGGAGCTAAATTTAATACCTACATAGGTTCCATGATGAAGTACACAATGCTGTCACTATTTATATAGCATAGAATGAAATATATTAAATAAGAATCTAACAGTGTTAGATAAACAAAAAACTAAGTTTTTTTGTATGTGTAATTAGATTTTTGGAATAATAAACGATAAATCAATAACATGCTAATAGCTAGAATATCCTTTTATTTAACCCTTTGACTGTCGCAACCCCCAATCCTGAGGTGTCTCCTGGTGTCGCAAAATTTAAAAAAAAAAAAATTTTTTCTTACGAAATGATAGAGATTTTTTTCCCGATTGTAATGACACCAAAAAAACGAAATTTGATGGAAAACTGACGGAATTATGCTCTCGCAAAGTTAGCGACTTCGGCGCTGTTTACAAATCGGCGATTTTGCCCACTTTGAGCCCTATTTTCAGCTAATTTCATTGTTCCAGTCACCCAAACTCATAGCTATTTCTTTAGAACTCCATTTTTTCTATCGATTGAGTGCAAGAAACTGCCCATTTACCGATTTCAACTACCTAATAATGTGGTCAGAAATTTGGCCAATTTCACGAAAACTAAAAAATATTACAATTTCAAAATAAGGTCCAGAATGAACAATGCAGACATTCATGGCTCTAAAATAACATTTTCTTTGTTCATCAGTCATGTCTCCAGGCCCCTCTGATATTACTCTTGCTTTCTATTTTGAATTTTTATTCAAACAAAAAATAGAAGACTTACTATTATGCAGACTACTGCAATACTGTAATAATTGTATAAATAACATCAACCCATTCATGACTGCATATTAGAATGGCTAGTTGGACATTTATTGGACAATGACATCATTTGTTTACTTTTGAACATTGGCAAAAATCAAACATTTCCCCTACTTTGAGCTCCATTTCTAGGTAGGCTCTTTTTATAGTAAAATCAATCAAAATCACCTCTATTCCTATAATATGTTTTCCATTCTATCAAATGAGACCAAGAAAACGAGAATACAACCATAAATACTATATGAAAATAGACCACAAAGTCGGCATTTTAATTAAAAAAAAAAACGGTCGGAGTTTTTTTTTTCTCATTATGCACTGCGTGCTACAGGACTTTTTTATATGGTGCACACTGACCACACAGACCCATTCTCTCACATGTGGGCCTACCAGCTTTCTCCTGCTTGATTTGAAGCCGCTAGAATTTATGAGTATATATACGTCAAACACGGTACCTCGTAAGACGTATATATACGGCCGCGACAGTCAAAGGGTTAATATGCCTCAGGCTGAAATCTGCACATGAACATTCCTATGTATATACCTATAAAATGTTTCAATGTCTTTTTCCATTCAGGAATTCCTTTGAGAGCATGTGTATGTATAAGAGAACTGCCTTCACCCTTTGAGTAGGTTGGGAATCATCTATTTGTGGTTCTAGTTCAAGACTGTGTAACATTTACTCTGACTACAAAAAAAAAAAAAAAAAAAAAAATTCAGGCTGCTGCCATCTGGCATCCAGAATGAAAACTATTCCCTGCACAAGTTGATGCATATGTGGCCTATTTTCTCAAGTTTCATTATAAATTACATAATAAATGAATAAAGTAATATTGTACATAGGTAAGTGATATTATAGCTCTTGCATATAAAATATACAATGTATACAGAACAATGAAATAAGATGCTAATTTTTTTTACATTAGGCAAAAAAATAATTACTCGTTACTATTAAGTCTTTATTTCATACAAACTACAATATAGGTACAGTGGACCCCCGGTTTTCGTCCTTAATCCGTTCCAGAAGGTCGGCTGAAATCCGAAATGAATGAAAACCGAAGTAATATTTTCCATAAGAAATAATGTAAATCCAATTAGTCTGTTCCAGACACCCAAAAATATTAATAAAAAATAAATTTTATAGAGAATAACTAGTATACTGTTGCAGTTCTTCAGTGGCTAGCTCTTCCCTGTGGTCGTCCACGAACTTTTCCACATCCTGGTCACTCGCATCCAACCCCATGGACTTCCCAAAGCCACAATAGATCCCATAACAGGCATAGGGCTGTCAAGTTTACAGTAACTTTTATTAAGTTAGTAATAGAACTTGACATTAACCCTTTGACTGTCGCAAGCCCCTTTCTGAAACTCATTCTATGCCGCAAAATTTTTGGAAAAAAAAAAAAATTCTTATGAAATGATAGAGAATCTTTTCCCAATGGTAACGACACCAAAAGTACGAAATTTGGTCGAAAACTCACGGAATTACGCTCCCGCGAAGTTAGCGGTCTCTGCAACATATACGCATTGGCAATATCGCCGATTTTGAGCCCTGTTTTTGGCCAGTTCTGGTGCTCCAGTTGACCAAACTCATAGCTATTTCTTTAGAACTCCATTTTTTCTATCAGTTGAGTACAAGAAACTGCTTATTTACCGATTTGAACTACCCAATAAAGTGGTCAGAAATTGGCAATTTGGCCAATTTCACGCAAAGTAAAAAAGATGCAAATTTCAAAATAGGGTCCAGAATAAACAATGTAGACATTCTTGGCACTAAAATAACATATCCTCTGTTCATTAGTCACGTCTCTAGGCCCCTCTTATATCACTATTGCTTTCTATTTTGATTTTTTATTAATACAAAAAATACAAAATTTACTGTTAGGCAGACTACTGCATTATTGTAAAAATGGTATAAATAATATCAGTGCACTAGTGAAAGAATCTTAGACTCCCCAGTTGACGTGTATTGGATGTGTGGTGTGATTTGCTTACTCCTGAACATTGGTAAAAATCGAACATTTCCACTACTTTGAGCTCAATTTCAAGGTTGTTTTCATCGTGAAACTAATCAAAATCATCTCTATTTCTGTAATACGTTTCCCATTTTATCACACGAGACCATGAAAATGAGAATACAACGATAAATACTATACAAAAATACACTTCAAAGTCGGCATTTTAATCCAAAAAAAAAGTTTTTTTTTTCTCATTATGCACTGCGTGCTGCAGGATTTTTTTTATGTGGTGCACACTGAGCACACAGACCCATTCTTTTTCATGTGGGCCTAACAGCTTTCTCCTGCTTGATTTGAAGCTGCTAGAATTTACACATATAAATACGTCCAAAACAGTGGCGCATAAGACGTATATATACGACCAAAACAGTCAAAGGGTTAAAAAACACAATAAAAAGTAAAATACATATACAGTACGTACATTCATTACTTACCTTAAAATATTTGTAGTCTTAATGTAGGGCGAGAGGCGAGTAGTATATTTATTTGTAGGAAGTCAGTGTAGGTAGCCGGTAGGTGCAGGTAGCCAGTAGGTAGCTTGGGCTACACCTACCGGCTACCTACACTGTGGCCCAGAGCTATATTATTACCATCGACATATACCATGTTCACCGAGTTTAACCATTTCTAACAACTACCTTTAGATGCCATCATAAACAAAGGGAGAAGTAATGAATAATTCATGCCGAGAATTGTAAGCAAAAGCGTTATGTATTAAGAATGGTGACTGGGCCAACGCAGATTCATACATGTTTTCTCTAATGCTGGACCAGAGAAAACGTAATGTTTTCCCTCCACCGACTACCAGTCTTCCATAGCATATAAACAATGCATGTTTATATCCTATTTAACGTGTTTCTTTTATAATTTTGAAGAAAATATCATGGATGGATTAATGAAAATGTCTATATTAATGTAAAATAAAGATGTTTAATGTGCCCAAGAGTGAGTCACAAACGTATGAGCGGCCCAGGCGGATGCATCTGGTATGGACAATTTCCGAGCAGATGTATGAAACCTGGGGTAAAATTTCGCTGAAAAAAGTTGTCGAAATCCAAATTGTATGATTTCCACACTGGATGAAATCTGGGAGTCAATATAATTTAAACTAAGATAACTTATATATCAGCCACATTTGAAGCAAATCTTCAGAATCACTGAGAGGAAACAAGACACTGCTCAAAGTTCTATCCTGTAACTGTCTGCTAGTATCCCTGCTCTACTTCTTTTGCAGGAGACAATGTTCAGTAATAACTAAGGTCCCCATCGAAATTATTTCTAACTCAATAACGTTAAATATTTTGTTTCTTTCTATTATACTTTAAACAGCATTATTAAATTATGGTTTCCCATTCTTTGCATGTACAATATTTTCCCAAGTTATTAATTTCAATACTCTAACTTCATTACTGTACTAATTTTATTTCTCTATTTTAATTACATGTTAGACTGGCAGGTTTGAGCAAGGAGAATATTACATCTCGAATCATTGTTTATGGTCAACCTGAGGGTCTATTATACGTCTCTCTCTTACAGCTCTTCTCTGATGTACCATATTTGTACAATACTTTGTTAACCATCTGAAGGCCCATCCTGTCCCATAGTTCTATGGCTTTGAAGCCAGGGATCAAGACATAGTTCTATGCCATGAGCTTAGTTCACTCAGATAAGCTGTGAACAGTAAATTTGGCCCTAGATATGAGAGAATGCATCTATGTGGTAAGTTTGCACCATATAAAACAAATCGTGCAGCACACAATGCATGAGAGAAAAAAACTGAGACCATGTTTTTTAATTAAAACAGCAACTTTGCGGTGAATTTTCATATGTTTTTTACAGTTGTATTCGCAGTTTCTTGGTCTCATCTGATAGAATGGAAGATATAGAGAAATAGAGATGATTTTGATTGGGTTTAATACTGAAAATGGCTTGAAACTGAGCTCAAAGTATCAAAAATGTTCAATTATTGCAGATGTTCAAGAGTAAACAAATGATGTCATGCGTCCAATACACATCAACTGGGGGGGTCTAACGTGCATTCACAAATGCTCTGATATATTTTATATAATTATTACAATATTGCATAACAGTAAATCTTCTATTTTTTGGTGTGAATAAAAATTCATTATGTGAATAAAAATTCATTATGTGAATAAAAAATCAAAGTGGAATTCATTTGTAAAGCTTGAAAATGTAACTAATAAACAGAGGAAATGTTATTTTAGTGCCATGAATGCCTGCATTGTTTATTCTGGACCCTATTTTGAAATTGAAATATTTTGAACTTTGTGTGAAATTGGCCAAATTACCAATTTCTGATCACTTTATTGGGTAGTTGAAATAGTTGATTGGGAGATTTCATGTGCTCAATCAATAAAAAAGAATTTGATGTTACACTTACGGAATTATGCTCTCACAAAATTAGCGGTCTCGACGATGTTTACGCATTGGCGATTTTGCCCACTTTCAGTCCTATTTTCAGCCAATTCCAGTGTACTAGTAAACAAAAATCATAAGTATTTTGTTATAACTTCATTTCTTCTATCGAATGAGTACAAGAAACCACCCATTTACCGATTTCAACTATCCAATAAAGTGGTCAGAATTTAGCAATTTTGCCAATTTCACACAAATTTCAAAAGATGCCAATTTCCAAATAGGGTCCAGAATAAGCAAGAAAGACAATCCTGGCACTAAAATAACATTTCCTCTGTTCATTAGTCACGTCGCCACGCCCCTCTTACATTCTTTTGCTTTCTATTTTGAATTTTTATTCTCACAAAAAATAGAAGATTTACTGTTATGCAGACTACTGCATTAGTGTAGAAATGGTATAAATGATATTGGTGCACTTGTGAAAGAATATTAGACTCACCAGTTGACGTGTATTGGACGCTTAGCATGATTTGTTTACTTTTGAACTTTGGTAAAAATCGAACATTTCTGCTACTTTGAGCTCAATTTCAAGGTACTTTTCATTGTAAAACCAGTCAAAATCATCTCAATTTCTGTAATATGTCTTCCATTCTATCAAATGAGACCAGGAAAACTAGAATACAACAATAAATACCATACGAAAATACAGTGCAAATTCGCTGTTTTAATCCAAAAACACGGTCAAAGTTTTTTATTTTCTCATTATGCACTGTGTGCTGTAGGATTTTTTTTTATACTGCACACACTGACCACATAGACCCATTCTTTCATATGTAGGCCTACCAGTTTTCTCTCACTAGATTTGAAGGCGCTAGAATTTACGAGTACTAGTACGTCAAAGACCCTGGCACATAAGCCCTACTAGTACGGCTGAAACCCTGAAAGGGTTAAGAGCATTTGAAATTACAGTATATTTGATTAAAGCATATGTCATATTATACAAAAATGTTTTATATTACATGCCAATGATTGATTAGAAGCTCTTCAATAACCTTGACATTACAGTACGTATTTAAAATTTAATTTAATTCATTCAACTTCTGCATTCTTGACAACTGTAATATTGTATAATACTAAGAATTTTACAAGTACAGCAGGGCCCCGCTTTACTGCGTTTCACTTTACGGCGTTCCGCTAATACGGTCATTTCAAATTATGACCAAAACTCGCTATACGGCTCCCCCCACCTGACTTTCTAATATGGTCACCGCGCCCCACCCTGTTTGTTTACATTCTTCGTGAGCTCAGTAAGCACTAAGTCTCTCCATTTTGTCTGGAAACTCCAAAATTTCAAATGTTTTTAAAAGTTATTTCATATTTTATATATACGTACTCTGATAATTATACTTATGTATACCTGTACTTAAATAAACTTACATACTGTACTGGCATGCAGGTACACATTAAAATCAGTAAGAGTGTCTTATGTCTCCAGACGTCATATTAGTAATGATAATAATAATCATCGAGTCTCATTTAAATGTCGTATATTACGTTAAATACACATTTTCATTAATCCATCTATGATATTTTTTCAAAATTATATAATAAACATGATACATAACATAAAAAGATGATAAATACACCCCACAATAGAATAAACATAAATATGAGATGTGGTAGCAGACGACCTGCACAAGTGACGCCATATTAGAAATGAGGAATAACATCTTGTAGGAGTGAGGAAGAGCCAGTTGTGAGTGTGGGGGAAGTTCGTGAGGCAGTAGGTAAAATGAAAGGGGGTAAGGCAGCCGGGATTGATGGGATAAAGATAGAAATGTTAAAAGCAGGTGGGGATATAGTTTTGGAGTGGTTGGTGCAATTATTTAATAAATGTATGGAAGAGGGTAAGGCACCTAGGGATTGGCAGAGAGCATGCATAGTTCCTTTGTATAAAGGCAAAGGGGATAAAAGAGAGTGCAAAAATTATAGGGGGATAAATCTGTTGAGTATACCTGGCAAAGTGTATGGTAGAGTTATTATTGAAAGAATTAAGAGTAAGACGAAGAATAGGATAGCAGATGAACAAGGAGGCTTTAGGAAAGGTAGGGGGTGTGTGGACCAGGTGTTTACAGTGAAACATAAAAGTGAACAGTATTTAGATAAGGCTAAAGAGGTCTTTGTGGCATTTATGGATTTGGAAAAGGCGTATGACAGGGTGGATAGGGGGGCAATGTGGCAGATGTTGCAGGTGTATGGTGTAGGAGGTAGGTTACTGAAAGCAGTGAAGAGTTTTTACGAGGATAGTGAGGCTCAAGTTAGAGTATGTAGGAAAGAAGGAAATTATTTCCCAGTAAAAGTAGGCCTTAGACAAGGATGTGTGATGTCACCGTGGTTGTTTAATATATTTATAGATGGGGTTGTAAGAGAAGTAAATGCGAGGGTCTTGGCAAGAGGCGTGGAGTTAAAAGATAAAGAATCACACACCAAGTGGGAGTTGTCACAGTTGCTCTTCGCTGATGACACTGTGCTCTTGGGAGATTCTGAAGAGAAGTTGCAGAGATTGGTGGATGAATTTGGTAGGGTGTGCAAAAGAAGAAAATTGAAAGTGAATACAGGAAAAAGTAAGGTTATGAGGATAACAAAAAGATTAGGCGATGAAAGATTGGATATCAGATTGGAGGGAGAGAGTATGGAGGAGGTGAATGTATTCAGATATTTGGGAGTGGACGTGTCAGCGGATGGGTCTATGAAAGATGAGGTGAATCATAGAATTGATGAGGGGAAAAGGGTGAGTGGTGCACTTAGGAGTCTCTGGAGACAAAGAACTTTGTCCTTGGAGGCAAAGAGGGGAATGTATGAGAGTATAGTTTTACCAACGCTCTTATATGGGTGTGAAGCATGGGTGATGAATGTTGCAGCGAGGAGAAGGCTGGAGGCAGTGGAGATGTCATGTCTGAGAGCAATGTGTGGTGTGAATATAATACAGAGAATTCGTAGTTTGGAAGTTAGGAGGAGGTGCGGGATTACCAAAACTGTTGTCCAGAGGGCTGAGGAAGGGTTGTTGAGGTGGTTCGGACATGTGGAGAGAATGGAGCGAAACAGAATAACTTCAAGAGTGTATCAGTCTGTAGTGGAAGGAAGGCGGGGTAGGGGTCGGCCTAGGAAAGGTTGGAGGGAGGGGGTAAAGGAGGTTTTGTGTGCGAGGGGCTTGGACTTCCAGCAGGCATGCGTGAGCATGTTTGATAGGAGTGAATGGAGACAAATGGTTTTTAATACTTGACGTGCTGTTGGAGTGTGAGCAAAGTAACATTTATGAAGGGGTTCAGGGAAACCGGCAAGCCGGACTTGAGTCCTGGAGATGGGAAGTACAGTGCCTGCACTCTGAAGGAGGGGTGTTAATGTTGCAGTTTAAAAACTGTAGTGTAAAGCACCCTTCTGGCAAGACAGTGATGGAGTGAATGATGGGAAAGTTTTTCTTTTTCGGGCCACCCTGCCTTGGTGGGAATCGGCCAGTGTGATAATAAAAAAAATAATAATAATAATAATAAATAATAATAATAATAATAATCACCGAGTCTCATTAAATGTTGTATATTACGTTAATATACACATTTTCATTAATCCATCCATGATATTTTTTTCAAAATTATATAATAAACACGATACATAACATAAAAAGATGATAAATACACCCCACAATAGAATACATAAACATAAATATGAGATGTGGTAGCCAGATAACTTGTACAAGTGATGCCAAGAATAACATTTTCTCTAATCCAACATAAGAGAAAATGTGTTACTGGGGGTAACTGTAGAAAATTATTCCTTTTGTATGTATGTAAGTTTATTCAGGTATACACAAATACAGTTACATAGATTATCATACATAACAACATATGTGTAGAGAACCTAGGATAACCCAAAAAAGTCAGTGACTTATTTCCATTGCCTTCACTCAGAGCATCATTTCTTCTCAAAATGATGTTACATGAGAATGGGAGTGTTCTTCTTTATTTATTCTACCGTATCAATGTAGAGACAACCTGTACACAATGTAACTTGTACACAAACCAGACGTGTACACTTCGTTTACAAAACTTACTTTCGCCTGGTTTGTTTACATAAC
Source organism: Cherax quadricarinatus (assembly GCF_038502225.1). Taxonomy (NCBI): domain Eukaryota; kingdom Metazoa; phylum Arthropoda; class Malacostraca; order Decapoda; family Parastacidae; genus Cherax; species Cherax quadricarinatus. Next base: position 5,054,195 of record NC_091339.1, read on the forward strand.
TCTGCGCCTGTCCTCTCTCATGCACTCATTCTCTCTCTCTCATTTATTCGTTTTATCTCATTTACTTACTCCTGACCCTACATTAAGACTACAAATATTTTAATGTAAGTAATGAGTGAACTGTATATACATTTTATCGCTCTGGGATGCTTAAATGTAATAGAATATTATGTGTAGGTGGGTTGGCCTGGTATGGTAGCCCGGCTGACTACCATACATACCACACTTGATTTTTTACAATAAATACTACTCATCTCACCCTAGATTAAGACTATAAATATTTTAAGGTAAGTAATGAGTGCACTATGTGTGTATTGTACTTTTTTGTTGTTTTTTGATGCCTGGTTCTATTGCTAACTTAATATATGTTAGTGTAAACTTGTTATCTAGTGTTTGTATGCATTTGTAAGTGGAAAAAAAGGGTGTTCCACTTTACGGCGGTTTCCACTTTACGGCGGTTTCCGCTTTACGGCGGTAGCCTGGAACCTAACCAGCCATATAAGTGGGGCCCTACTGTACTGTGATGTTCTTTCAAAGATCTCTACAGTTTCTGGGCAAGCAAGCATGTCTTGTAAACACAAAGGAACTGTATGAGCATCATCATTCATGCTTTCCAATAATCAATTACAGTGGACCCCTGAGTTTCGTGATTAATCTGTTCCAGAGAGCCTGCCGAAAGTCGAAATTGCCGAATGGCGAAACCATTTTCCCCATAAGAAATAATGGAAATAAAATTAATCCATTGCAGAGACCCAAAAATATTAAAATATTTTTGTTTCAAATTAAATGAAGATTTACATACTGAAAACAATGAGAAATCAAGTACATGCATATAAAAAATAATAACATTACACTTACCTTCACTAAAGACTTCTGGGTGGATGGAAGACGGGAGGAGGGGATAGGAGGAAGGTGTACACTATTGTTTGGAAGGAGAATCTCCTTCCATTAGGACTTCAGGTATGAAGTCCTTATTTGGGGTTATTCCCCTTCTTTGTTTTTTAAAGACACTGGCACTGGGAACAACTTGAGAGTCACTGGAACCCTGTTGCACAAAATATCTGTCCAGAGAGCTCTGTTTCTGGCGTTTCTTTAAGATTTGTCCGAAGTGGGACACAACACTGTCATTGTACATGTTGCCAATATGGCCTGCAAGAGGTTTGTTAGGGTAAAGTTCATCCATAAATGTTTGCACTTCAGTCCACTTTGCACAAATGTCCTTAATCTTTGCAACAACAGCACACACTATTTCCTCTCCTTTCGCCACGATCAAAGTGATGGTTGAATGGGGTTTGCCATACATCCTGGCAAGCTCTGTAACACGCACTCCACTCTCATAATTTTCAATGATTTCCTTCTTGAATTCAATCGTGTTCCTCACTTTCTTTACCAAAGGGCTTGCATTAGCTTTCCTTGGGCCCATGGTGACTTATTTAGCAGTTGCAATCACAAAAAACAATGGATTATTATGTATGAACCCGCGGGGTGATGGTCACGTGTTGGTAAACAATGGCACACTAAGCGTGAATGGGGTGGGAGACTGGCTTTGTGTGCGCGGTGACGGGCGGACGGGTACCAGATGGTGGCCGAATCATGAGTTTAATCACGAAACGCGAGGCCAAAACTTGCCGAAAGTCGGATTTCACGAAAGTCGATACCGCCAAAACTCGGGGGTCCACTGTATTTTATTTTAACTGGCATCTTCTATTCTGTGTTGTACCTTTGCAGGTTCATAAACACATCTACAGTCCAGTACCATATAAAACTTCTCTTTTATACACAAGTACTATTTTTGATCTCTGATTTACAAGCTGCTTTACCCACAATTTTAACTCTCAATTACTCAGCCTTCTTTAATTACAACTCTTACATTTGTCTTCAGTATTAGTAACAGTCTAATGCATCTTGACTTTTTTTCTAATATTTTACCCTTTCTTTAAGGGTAATAGTTTGATTCTTGCTAAGCTCCATTCTCACAAAAAAAAAAAAAAAAAAAAAAAAAAAAAAAAAAAAAAAAAAAAATTAAATACAAAGAATTAAAGATGGCAAACTTTTCAAATCAGAGAAGGAAATTTTAAACATTAAACAAAATAGTATTTCATATTTTTTTTTTCAATAAAATAGACAAAAGCCCAAAACAGGCAGTTGAAATTACCACAAGTCTGAAGAAATAGCCAAAGTAGTCTTTAAATAACTATATACAGTGGAACCCCGGTTTTCGTCTTTCATCCATTCCAGTAGTCAGCCAAAAACTGATTTGCACAAAAACTGAAGTAATATTTCCCATTAGAAATAATGTAAATCCAATTAATCCATTCCAGACACCCAAAATTATTAACAAAAAATACATTTTATAGAGAATAACTATAGTTTTACATACAGAAAACAATGATAAATAAATATAAAGCACTAATTTTAATGGATAAATGAACATTTAAATGACTTTTACCTTTACTGAAGAGACTTGTTGGCTTATGGAAGACGGCGAGGAGGGGAGAGGGAGGAAAGGTTATTGTTTGGAAGGGGAATTCCCCTCCATAGGGACTTCAGGTATCAAAGCACTATCCAGGGTTACTTCCCTTCTTTGTCTTTTACTGGCACTAGAACCAGTTTGAAAGTCACTGGACCCCTGTTACACAAAAAGTCTGTTCAGAGAGGCCTGTTTCTGGCATCTCTAAGATTTGCCTAAAATGGGACACAGCATTGTCACTGAACATGTTGCTGACACGACTTGCAACAGCTTTGTTAGGGTGATATTTCTCCACAAAACTTTGCACCTCACTCCACTTTGCACAAATGTCCTTAATCACTGAAGAAGGCATATTCTCCCCCCTCTCTTCCTCCTTCTCTGAAGCAATTTCCTCAGGTAAGGTCCGTTGCTGTTCCAGATGAAGGTACTGAAGTCTTCAGTGGTTAGCTATTCCCTGTGGTCATCCACCAACTCTTCCACATCCTGGCCACTCACCTCCAACCCCATGGACTTCCCCAAAGACACAATAGATTCCACAACAGGCGTAGGGTCATCAGGGTCAGCCTCAAACCCTTGAAAATCCTCCTCAACATCTTCAGTTGTTTGCGATCTCTGTTTTGTTAGCACATTTACCCCTTTTGCAACATTAGCATACTTGATTTCCTTTTTCTTCGCCAAGATGGAACTGATCGTTGATTTGGACTTCCCATATATCCTGGTGAGCTCGGCCACACGTACGCAACTCTATTTTTCTACGAGTTCTTTCTTGAATTCTATCGTGTTTCTGATCTTCTCTGGCCCCATGGTGGCTTATTTAGCAGTCGCAAGCACAAAAAACAATGGATTATTATGAAATGTTTCGGACGAATGCATGGAGTAATGCTCACTGTACGAGTAACAAAGGCAGACTTAGTCACGAATCTTCATACTGAAATCCCTTAAATTACATTCACTTGTAAGACAAAGAATGAGGGGAGACATGATCGAAATGTACAAGTGGAAGATAGGTATTAACAAAGGGGATATAAATAAGGTCTTGAGGACATCTCTCCAAGAAAGAACCCGCAATAATGGATTCAAATTAGACAAGTTTAGATTTAGAAAGGATATAGGAAAGTATTGGTTTGGAAATAGGGTAGTTGATGAGTGGAACAGTCTGTCTAGCAGGGTTATTGAAGCTAAAACATTGGGTAGTTTCAAATTTAGGTTCGATAAATACATGAGTGAGAGGGTTCGAGTAGGACTTGCATGTGAGTGAATAGAATTATCAAAGCTTATTTCTTGGGTACAATTGAAAATTGGGATTGGCAAATAGTTTGTTAGTGGGATGGATTGTAAAGGACCTGCCTAGTATAGGCCAAGAGGCCTGCTGCAGTGTTTCCTCCTTTCTTATGTTCTTAAAAGGACACAAGTGCAACTAATGTGACATTTTATTGCGGCAATGTTTCGCTCTCTGCAGGTTTTAGAATGGGTTCATTGGTCTCTTTCTGCCTGCCACTGTCATTTCATTTTGGTGAATTGATGTCAGCAGTGTGACATCTCATTTGTCATGCCACAGAAATGCCATGATGTCATTGGCAGCAAATGCCTGTACCACACCTCTATGAGTGCCAAACTTGAACCTAGGCATGTTCACTTGCAAGAAATCACTGAGTAAGGGGTTTGTGTACTAGTTATCAGTATATAATATATGCCCCTTACCAAGATATGGTTCCATCATTGTTCTAACCACATCACCAGAGATACCCAATAACTTCTTGGTATCTTGTAATGTATTACACAATAATATTCAATACAAGACCACTGTAGCAATCACAAAATACAAACAACTTTATAACAAAATGTTTCCTCTTGCTTGGTACATACTGTTTGAATGACAGTCTACCTTCGAATAAAATCAAGGACTCATCAATAACAAGCTTCATGAAGGGATAAAAATACATATTGAATTTCTGTTTCAGATACGTAAACACATTCCTAATCCTTTATAACCTGTCTTTTCTGTCAGGCCTGTTTTTGTCTGAGAAGTGTAGCATACGTAATAGCAGCACAAATCGATTCACTGGTACTACATCAAGGAAAGATGGGGTTGCAATCGGGCACTCTGTCGACAAGTATGATTTGACACTGTGGCATAAGCAACATTGAGGCAAAGAAAAGATACATCTCAGCCACAGTTGTCTCCTTCCACTGGTGTAGGTGTGATCTTGGTGAAAGAATTGTGTTTGCCATGGTGTAATCGAAGTATGTGTTGCCTTCCTGACAATAATTTCCATCAGGGGTTCATCAAAGAATAACTCGAAACATTCCAGTTCAGTGGCAAGGTTCCCAAGTGTACAAGATGGCCGTATTCCACTTTGACTTCCATCAAAGTGATAGGGACCGGTAACAAAACTGGCACCTTCCTGCCAATCCCAGGTGCAGTCTGCTGGTGGGTACTGGATATTGAGAGGTGGTTGTGGTTGTGGAGCTTGGTGTGGTGAGTGGGTGAGGGTGGGCTTTATTGTACCTCAGCTGAATCAGCAGTGTGGGTACCAGCATGGGCCACTGCTGGTGTCTCATGGTGCATGCACCACCACCATCTGATGATGAATGCACATTATTCATCCCAACTGTAACAACATCATCTTCATTTTCACTATCTGTTCCTGTTTTATGGCCATGGGATGTACTCCAAGATGTACTCCTTCCCGTTGGAATAGCATATGGCACACTACCAGAGTGCAGGTAGTGTCATATATACTGACGCTTTAATGGGGAATATTCCACTTCACTCTCGCTAATGAAACTGTTTTCAAAAGCTTGGATATATTCACTATCATCAGCACTGCTTACATCCGAGTCCTGGACCCTGGAAAATACAAGTTTCCTCTTTCATTCCGATACAAATGAATGTGAACAAGACGGCCCTGCACAAGAGGTGGAAGGTTGATGGTCGTCTGGGTTTTGAGCACTATTACTGGCATTATGTTCATTATTTTCAGTCACAAACTCCTCAAAACCATGAAATTCTTCTTCACTGACACTTCCATTGGTGTTTGAACTATCACTTGGGAACAAAAGAGTCCCAATTTGCCGTGGAGTGAGGAGTTTCTTACTGCGAGGCATGGTGAACAAGGCGTACTCAAATGGCATTCCCACAATGCAATGCGGGTGCCTCGATTTTTTTCCTACTGTGCACACTCACCATTCAGACCCATTCTCTCACATGTAGGGCTACCAGCTTTCTCCCGCTCAATTTGAAGGTGCTAGAATTTACACGTATAAGTACATGACCGACCCTGGCGGTTAAGACGTATATGTACGTGACTGACCCTCAAAGGGTTAACCCTTAAACTGTCCAAACGTAGATCTACGTTTGCACGTGTAGTGCTCCAAACGTAGATCTACTTTTTTTTACATAAGAATGTAAAATCGAACATAGATGTACGTTAGGAGCCCTACACGCGTGAATGCAGATCAACGTTTGGACAGTTTAAGGGTTAATATAAGCTTTCAAACCATTTTTTTAATTTATTATGTCAAAATCTTCGTGCACATTTTCTCAGACTCTCTGCTATCCTTGCTCTTCTTTTACTGCATTTACATCATGCAAAGCTTCATCTCTGCCAATATAGCCATGAATTCAGCCACAGTTCCTCACAAACCTTAGATCCATTATCCTTTTTCTACTTCACTCATCTATTATACACTGCATGCTCTCTTAATGTTGATAAAGACACACAAACACAACTGGACCCTTCATTACAACAATGCTTTGCAGCTTTATCAAGTCTTATCACCTGATCTTAGACTTGATAAAGCCTGCTGCAAGACAAAGCTTTGTCTTAAAAGTTTTCCTTTGCTGCTTGTGTCATTATCAACTGCAACTTGTTAGTACTCCCATACCATCTACCATTACATTCTCTAACCCTTTCAGGGTCTGTGCCGTAGTTCTACGGGTTTGAGTTCTGGGTCCAAACCGTAGTTCTACGTCATGAGCTCAGCTCACTCAGATAAGCCGTGAGCAGTAAATTTGGGCCTAGATATGAGAGAATAGATCTATGTGGTAAGTGTGCACCACATAAAACAAATCTTGCAGCAAAACGACAGAAAAAAAAACAGACCACAATTTTGGATTAAAACAGCGAGTTTGCAGTGTTTTTTATTTTGTATGTTTTTTATAGCTGTATTTGCGATTTCTTGGTCTCATTTGATAGAATGGAAGACATATAATAGAAATAGAGATGATTTTGATTGGTTTTAGTAATGAAAATGGCTTGAAACTGAGCTCAAAGTAGCTGAAATGTTAAATTTTTGCCGATGTTCAAAAGTACACAAATAACGTCACGCGTCTAATATGTGTCAGCTGGTGGGTCTAATATACTTTTATGAATGTGGTGATATTATTTATACAATTGTTACAATATTGCATAACAGTAAATCTTCCATTTTTTGGTTTGAATAAAAATTCATTATGTGAATAAAAAATAAAAATGGAATTCATTTGTAAAGATTGAAAATGTAACTAATGAACAGATGAAATGTTAGTTTAGTGCCAGGAATGTGTGCATTGTTTATTCTGGACCCTATTTTGAAATTGGAATTTTTTGAACAGTGTTAATTTGGCCAAATTACCAATTTCTGATCACATTATTGGGTAGATGAAACAGTTGACTTGGTGATTTCTTGTGCTCAGTCGATAAAATAGAAGTAATACTAGCAAAATGGCTAAGAATTTGGTCAACTGGAACAATGTAATTGTCATAAAATGGGAGTCGAAGTCGGCAAAATCTCCGATGCATAAATATCGCTGATGCATTAAAATTCGTGAGAGCTTAACCCTTTCAGGGTCCGTCCCGTAGATCTACGGCTTTACGGTGAGTGTCCAAACCGTAGATCTACGCCATGAGCTCAGCTCACTCTGATAAACTGTGAGTGGTACATTTGGGCCTAGATATGAGAGAATACATCTATGTGGTATGTGTGCACCACATAAAACAGATCCTGCAGCACACTGTGTATAATGAGAGAAAAAAACTGAAATCATGATTTTTCGATTAAAACAGCGACTTTGCAGTGTTTTTTCGTATGTTTTTTATAGCTGTATTTGCGATTTCTTGGTCTCATTTGATAGAATGGAAGACATATTACAGAAATAGAGATGATTTTAATTGGTTTTAGCACTGGAAATGGCTTGAAACTGAGCTCAAAGTAGCGGAAATGTTAAATTTTTGCTGATATTCAAGAGTAAACAAACGACCTCACACGTCTAATACACGTCAGCTGGTGGGTCTAATATACATTCACAAATATGGTGATGATATTTATACAATTATTACAGTATTGCATAACAGTAAATCTTCTATTTTTTGGTGTGAATAAAAATTCATTATGTGAATAAAAAATCAAAATGGAATTTATTTGTAAAGCCTCAAAATGTAACTAATGAACAGAGGAAATGTTAGTTTAGTTCCAGGAATACCTACATTGTTTATTCTGGAGCCTATTTTGAAATTGGAATATTTTGAACTTTGTGTTAAATTGGCCAAATTAACAATTTCCGATCACTTTATTTTGTAGTTGAAACAGTTGAATTGGTGATTTCTTGTGCTCAATCGATAGAATAGAAGTAATACTAGTGAAATAGCTAAGAATTTGGTTGATTGGAATAATGTAATTGGCCTAAAATGGGAGTCAAAGTCGGCAAAATCGCCGATTCGTAAATATCGCTGACACATCAAAATTCGCGAGAGCATAATTTCGTCAATTTTCCACCAAATTTCGTACTTTTTGTTTTATTACCTTCACAAAAAGATTCTCTATGATTTCATAAGAAAAAATAACAAATTTTTTTTTTGAAAATTCTTGGACACTGGTGCGTGACTCCAGATTTGGGCCTTGGACCCTGAAAGGGTTAATTTCATCAATTTTCCATCAAATTTCATACTTTTTGTTTTATTACCTTCAGAAAAAAAAATCTCTACCATTTCATAAGAAAAAATAAATTTTTGGGAGGAAAATTCTTGGATCCTGTGGAGAAGTCTCAGATTTTGGGTCTGGACCCTGAAAGGGTTAATGCCTGTTTCATGCATGCACAAGACAACAGCTACTTACACTCATCAAGATCCTTAGCAGTGACTGTGAGAACTGTGTGCTGAATATCCTCATTCTCATCCACTTCAGCCTCGTACAATGTCTTGTCGAAGAAGGGTGGGTTGTCATTCTTGTCAGCAATTCCAATACGAATGAACTTCGTCACTGTAAGCAAAACAGAAGAAAATTAACCAAGCAAAATAATACACATGAAGTTACAGTCACTGCAAAAAATTATCACACAGGTTTAAAAAAAAGAAATAAATAAATAAACACATTTTGCTTAGTGGCTTACTAACAAACCTGCACTACAAATTACCTAATGTTAAATACAAAATAAGTATAGGGGAAACAGAGAATATTAAGAGGTAAGAGATTAATGAAAAAAGAACAAAATAAAAACTGAAAAGAATAAAAGGCGATAAAGAACTGGGAAAAGAATATAAGGAAGAAAAAATAAAGTAAGAGATTAACATGGAATAAGAAGGCAAATTAAAAATACCCTGTCATAACCAGTAATAAAAAAGTAAATGAAAAAATAACAATTAATTAAGTCATATATATTAATGAAGCCATTGTTTACAAATAATTATACACGTCACATACTGCCCCCCCCCCCCAAAAAAAAAAAAAAAAAAAAAAGGTGATATGGCTCAGAAATTAACCCAAATCGAAGTTCTACTCTGATTGTTAGCTGATTGCTCTGGGAACACATTTGGTACGGTATTCTCCTTCTGTTCTGCCAGGTATATTACACTGCAGTACTGTATCTGTAAGACACTAATGTTTCACAGTAGGGACTTTAATACAGCAAGAGAAATGTGCCAACCTCTTCAATGTATTCTAACCAGCTACACTCACTTCTATTATCCTACTAATGTACATTCAAATCTGAACCCTCCAAGAAGGGTGCCTTGAGACAGGTAAAGAGCTTTTGATACAACAAATTGGAGTCACCCTCCCATTCCCTAAATGCTGTATGACCCATACAGGTTTAGCACTTCCCCGTACATGAAATAAAAATAATCCAAAGCTGAAGTGCTACTGTAAATTTCATAACTACATACATTGGAACCTCGACTTACGAGCTAAATCAATTCCGTGAATTTGCTCATATCTCAATCTACTCGTATGTAGAGTCAATTTTCCTCATTTAAATTAATTGAAGTGCCATTAATCCATTCCAGCGGAATTCCTGCTCTGGGAGGCAGGAAAAAAAGGTTCAATATGATGCTAATATCAACTCTATGGCTTATTTATTTATCACAATTCATTTAACATGACATAATAAACAATATAAATAACATAGAAACCTGAATAAAATTAATAAAATAATATGAATGAATAAAGTATGTCATCATGTGACAAGTGGTGGCGGCCATTCCCTACCTCAAGCAGCTGCGGGGAAGACCTCTCGCCATCCCCGGATACTCCCACACTCCCGACACCACCATCTCAGCTTCGTGAATGTGTGTTCAGTTCCACTTCTCTCCTACAAGCTAACTGTGTTTGTGAACTGTGTTTTGATCTTTTAATTACCATATCCTGTATCTGCCAAGCAATCATGACACCCAGTAGGCATACCAGTGTTGATGACTTACTGACTTACTGAATGACTTACTGACTGACTGAACGACTTTACTGACTTAAAGTTAGACTTTTTCACTGAAGAGGACCCTGAAATGGTGTCTAGAGCGGCTGATGCCTTACTGTCAGTTGTATAATGTACTGCAGGGTAAAAGAGAACAGAAATCCATTACAGAATTTGTGCACATTACAGTACAGCCATCGACTTCAGTACCAGAACCTCTACCATCCACCTCAGCCCAGTAGGACCACAACATAACTCTCCACTCTCTTCACAATCATCCACAAACCCACAATTTAGGGTAAGAAATACTATTATTTCTGTTGCAATTATAGTCTTAAACAGTAAAAACAACATAATACATCACAACAATGAACTACAATTATACATTCACTTTTATTTTTGTAAGATCTGGAGGTCTAAAAAAAAAAAGTTGTTGGAGGGGGAAGTTCATATCCTGAATTTTTGCTGTATCCAGATACAAAAAAATTGACTGAGCGACTACTCGCATCCTGAAAAGCTCATTTGGTGGGGCACTCGTAACCCGAGGTTCCACTGTACTAACACAGCACTGCAGTGTACATCACCTATATCAACAAGCATATAAGGCAAATACAAGGTAGAAAATGAATGTGGGAGGGGGTTATTCCCTTCTACTAGTGGGTGGGTGAAGAGGAAAACTGCAAAGGGGATACATGCATTTCTTCCTAAACTTCTACAATGAATTATCCAAGCCTCCTTTAGCCATCAAACAAACAAAAAAACTACCATATAATACACATTTTATAAATACAAGTTGTGGATGGAAGCAAAAGTATCAATGATATTTTCAGCATTCAGACTTGGCATTTTTTCAGATTTAAAGGAGTAACTGTATTACTACTACTACTGCTGTTATTACTGTTGTTGCTCAAGTTTTTGTCACTCAGAGTCAGAGAAAGCTATATTCACCTGCTGGAGAATTAACTGGCAAAATTATACTGATACACGTATACACCAACTTATACAGATCCATGAAAGCACCTTGCTATGGTCTGAGCATAGTGCAAATTCAAGTGGGGTTGGGACATAATGACTGTTGTTTTTCTCTTAAGAAGATGTCACACTTGATGAAACTTAACGCTTTAATTTTATCTAGAAATGAAGCATTTTGAGGATTCACTGTTGATGAAGCTTAGCTTGTTAAATGAGTTGGAAAACTCTCTGTTTAATTCACTGATTAACCTGTTCATGACAGGAAAGTAAGCATGTGTGCAGAATTCATGAGTAGTAGTTATTTCCTGATGATATCCAAGCTGAGAATCAACAACAAATTCCTGAGAGCCAGCTGCTTTACACAAATTAACTGCATCTTGCATGATACCCTCCCAAGAATTTTCCCAACGTTTTTACTGTAGTTCAGACAAGAGTGACTTTATAAGATCCACCGCAGAAACCAGCTGGAGGGGAGGGGACTGAACGTGGTCAGATAGTGACTTAGTGATTTGCAGTAAAGCTTTCATCACTGTAAAATTATGAGCAACATACAGTATCAAGGAGAGGTGGAGATATGTTGCAGTTTTGAACTGCAGTATAAGCATGCCTCCGGTTAAGACTAACGGAATGAGTGATGATGAAAGTGTTTCTTCTTTTTTGGGTCACTCTGCCTTGGTGGAAAACAGATGATGTGTTAAAAAAATACAGGTCTCCCTCAACATTCGCGTTTTCAACTTTCGTGGGCTTCACACATTCGCTAATTCCCAGCCGCCAAATTCCCAACTGTCAAATTCCCAGCCACCAAATCATATTTAAGTTTCCCACCACCCGCGAGTTCCTACTACCCTCCTTCCGACCCCAACAACTGGCAGCCAGCCCTCCCACCACTCAGTGTGGTGAGTGTTTTGTTTGCTCATTATTTGCTATTAAACTACAGTATAAATAATGTCAACCCATTCATGACTGAATATTGGAATGGCTATTCAGACGGGTATTGGACGGTGACATCATATGTTTACTCTTGAACACAGTAAAGAATCAAACATTTCTGCTTCTGCTAATAATAATAATAATACGATAGAATTGAAGGAAATTGTACAAAAATATGAGGGTTGAAGCAGTGGTGGAAGAAGTGGTTGATGCATCGTCAGTCAGTGTGGCTTTGTGTATGCTGGAGTGAGCATTAGTCTCCACACTTCCAAACATTTCACAATAATTCATTGTGTTTGGTGCTTGTAGATTGAGTGCGACTGCCACATAATTAACCGTGGGCCCAAAGAAACTAGCTGGTTCCAGCCCTTTGGTAAAGAAATTGAGAAACACAATAGAATTGAAGAAAGAAATTGTACCAAAATACGAGCAGTGCGCCACAGTGGTCGAGGGAGTGGCCGAGGCACTGGTGGAGGCAGTGGTATTTAATAACATACATGTTATTAAACCATAACATGTATGTATTTAGCACAATATTTTACGACATTTTCATGTATTTTATGATTGTTCATGGTTCAACAAGTTAAGGAAGCAGTATTGCATTATATTTCCCTACAATATATTGGGGCACCAAACATTCGCGATTTTTCAACATTCACGAGGCTCTTGATCCCCTAACCCTCATGAATGTTGAGGGAGACCTGTACCACTAAGACAGTATAGGGCTCTTGCTTCTGTTACCCTATGTGCATTAAAGTTTTCATGATATCCAGTAGGGTTGCAGAAATTGCTGGTAATATTAATACGATAGCAGAACAAGCAGTGTTTTGACAAGACCATCTTGTCTGATAGCCTCTTTAATTCTACTGGATACTTTGAAAAGTCAAGCTTCCTCCGTACACAACTAATCCAGGAAAAAGTTGTACAACTTCTGAATTGTGGCAAAGGACTCTGTCACTGTGTGAATGCTGGGGACACAACCAATGATAAGTTTAGCCTGTGAGTAAAACATTTAACATATACTTCTTGTGGAATGAACTTCTTTTCTGATCTTCTCCTGTACTCTATTGTTACAGCCTGACATTACAGACATGCCAATACACATGTTTCTGTTTACATTACAGTCTGAGACTGATTATTCTCTAGGAGAGAAAATGTGAGCAGATCATCTGCTGCTGTGAAACTGAGAAATGACTCATGAACATCTGAATTATAGATACTGTACAACTACAGATATCTGCTCTTTTTTGCTAATATCTTTTGTTATGAAAAAGAGTAGCCTAACAGGCCCTGCTATTTAAACTTCACTGGTTTTTTTTGTATATGGTTGCCATGATACTGATGACTATTTTATATGTTATGATGAATATATCTGGCAGTGCTAGGTAAATCTGAAACTCTAATGTCATCAAAATTACTCAAGAAATAAAAGTTTCACCAAAATTCTTGTATTCTCAGATTTATCATCTTCTATGTGTCCTCTGATGTGCTATGTTGTAGGAAGCAGTGTATCCTAGACACTCATTATGCAAGCAGCATCTGTTGGATTTTGGATCCTTGACCATTTTCTGGTGTCTGAATAGATCAAAGATTCCATGGCATACTTGTGTGTGACAGCGGTTTATAGTATCTTGAGAGCGGTGTCTGCCTTTTTCTAGTTAGTGAAACCCTCATGAGTGAAAGCAGTCTCACTAAGAACCTGGTTCTCCTGACTAAAGTGACGACCGGCAAAGCAATATAATGAATCCTGTACAGCTGCACACTGCAGCCTGCTGCAGTGTTTCTCCATTCTTAAGTTCTTATGTAAACACAAGAGCACTCCAATATAGTTACAGGGCTTATTGACTTATCTGGTATAGGTAGAGATTTTTACCACTGAATAAGTTGAATTGCTGATGATGAAATTACTGGGTGACTGTGGAAGGTGGGAGTGTGAGATTGTAAAGGGTGGGTGTGAGAGACTGTGGAAGGTGGGAGTGAGAGAAACTGTGGAAGGTGGGAGTGTGAGATTGTAAAGGGTGGGAGTGTGAGAGACTGTGGAGGGTGGGAGTGTGAGAGACTGTGGAGGGTGGGAGTGTGAGAGAATGTGGAAAGTGGGAGTGTGAAAGACTGTGGAAGGTGGGAGTGTGAGAGACTGTAGAAGGTGGGAGTGTGAGACTGTAAAGGGTGGGTGCGAGAGACTGTGGAGGGTGGGAGTGTGAGAGACTGTGGAAGGTGGGAGTGAGAGAAACTGTGGAAGGTGGGAGTGTGAGATTGTAAAGGGTGGGAGTGTGAGAGACTGTGGAGGGTGGGAGTGTGAAAGACTGTGGAAGGTGGGAGTGTGAGAGACTGTGGAAGGTGGGAGTGTGAGATTGTGGAGGGTGGGAGATAGAGAGACTGTGGAGGGTGGGAGTGTGAGAGACTGTGGAGGGTGGGAGCGAGAGAGACTGTCGAGGGTGGGAGTGTGAGAGACTGTGGAGGGTGGGAGACTGTGGAAGGTGGGAGTGAGAGAGACTGTGGAAGGTGGGAGTGCGAGATTGTGGAGGGTAGGAGTGTGAGAGACTGTGGAGGGTGGGAGTGAGAGAGACTGTGGAGGGTGGGAGTGAGAGAGACTGTGGAAGGTGGGAGTGAGAGAGACTGTGGAAGGTGGGAGTGATTGAGACTGTGGAGGGTGGGAGTGCAAGATTGTGGAGGGTGGGAGTGAGACTGTGGAGGGTGGGATTGAGACTGTGGATGGTGGGAGTGTGGGATACTGGAGGGTGGGAGTGTGAGAGACTGTGGAAGGTGGGAGTATGAGAGACTGCAGAGGGTGGGAGAGTGAGATTGTGGAGGGTGGGAGTGTGAGATTGTGGGTGGGATTGAGAGAGACTGTGGAGGGTGGGATTGAGAGAGACTGTGGAGGGTGGGAGCGAGAGAGACTGTGGAGGGTGGGAGTGTGAGAGACTGTGGAAGGTGGGAGCAAACGAGACTGTGGAAGGTGGGAGTGCGAGATTGTGGAGGGTAGGAGTATGAGAGACTGTGGAGGGTGGGAGTGAGAGAGACTGTGGAAGGTGGGAGTGAGAGAGACTGTGGAAGACGGGAGTGAGAGAGACTGTGGAGGGTGGGAGTGCAAGATTGTGGAGGGTGGGAGTGAGAGATTGTGGAGGGTGGGATTGAGAGAGACTGTGGAGGGTGGGAGTGTGAGATAGTGGAGGGTGGGAGTGAGAGAGACTGTGGAGGGTTGGAGTGTAGGATTGTGGAGGGTGGGAGTGAGAGAGTCTGTGGAAGGTGAGAGTATGAGAGACTGTGGAGGGTGGGAGTGTGAGATTGTGGAGGGTGGGAGTGAGACTGTGGAGGGTGGGAGTGTGAAAGACTATGGAGGGTGGGAGTGTGAGACTGTGGAGGGTGGGAGTGTGAGAGACTGTGGAGGGTGAGTGTGTGAGACTGTGGAGGGTGGGAGTGTGAGATTGTGGAGGGTGGGAGTGAGAGAGTCTGTGGAAGGTGGGAGTATGAGAGACTGTGCAGGGTGGGAGTGTGAGATTGTGGAGGGTGGGAGTGTGAGAGACTGTGGAGGGTGGGAGTGTGAGAGATTGTGTAGGGTGGGAGTGTGAGAGACTGTGGAGGGTGGGAGTGAGAGACTGTGGAGGGTGGGAGTGAGAGACTGTAAAGGGTGGGAATGAGAGACTGTGGAGGGTGGGAGTGAGAGACTGTAGAGGGTGGGAGTGTGAGAGACTGTGGAAGGTGGGAGTGAGACATACTGTGGAGGGTGGGAGTGTGAGAGACTGTGGAGGGTGGGAGTGTGAGAGACTGTGGAGGGTGGGAATGAGAGACTGTGGAGGGTGGGAATGAGAGACTGTGGAGGGTGGGAGTGAGAGACTGTAGAGAGTGGGAGTGTGAGAGACTGTGGAAGGTGGGAGTGAGACATACTGTGGAGGGTGGGAGTGTGAGAGACTGTGGAGGGTGGGAATGTGAGAGACTATGGAGGGTGGGAGTGTGAGAGACTCTGGAGGGTGGGAGTGAGAGATACTGTGGAGGGTGGGAGTGAGAGACTGTAAAGGGTGGGAGTGAGAGAGACTGGAGGGTGGGAGTGAGAGACTGTAAAGGGTGGGAGTGAGAGACTGTGAATGGTGGGAGTGAGACTGTGGAAGGTGGGAGTGAGAGAGACTGTGGAAGGGTGGGAGTTTTAGATTGTGGAGGGTGGGAGTGAGAGAGACTGTGTAAGGGTGGGAGTTTTAGATTGTGGAGGGTGGGAGTGTGAGAGACTGTGGAAGGTGGGAGTGTGAAAGACTGTGGAAGGTGGGAGTGTGAGAGACTGTGGAAGGTGGCAGTGAGAGAGACTGGAAGGTGGGAGTGTGAGATTGTAAAGGGAGGGAGTGTGAGAGACTTTGGAGGGTGGGAGTGTGAGAGACTGGAAGGTGGGAGTGTGAGAGACTGTGGAAGGCGGGAGTGTGAGATTGTGGAAGGTGCGAGTGAGAGAGACTGTGGAGGGTGGGAGTGAGAGAGACTGTGGAGGGTTGGAGTGTGAGAGACTGTGGAAGGGAGTGAGAGAGACTGTGGAAGGTGGGAGTGCGAGATTGTGGAGGGTGGGAGTGAGAGAGACTGTGGAGGGTTGGAGTGTGAGAGACTGTGGAAGGTGGGAGTGAGAGAGACTGTGGAAGGTGGGAGTGCGAGATTGTGGAGGGTGGGAGTGAGAGAGACTGTGGAGGGTGGGAGTGAGAGAGACTGTGGAGGGTGGGAGTGAGAGAGACTGTGGAAGGTGGGAGTGAGAGAGACTGTGGAACGTGGGAGTGAGAGACTGTGGAAGGTGGGAGTGAGAGAGACTGTGGAAGGTGGGAGTGAGAGAGACTGTGGAGGGTGGGAGTG